>NW_027154824.1:26468-34494 GCF_002600585.1 Cystoisospora suis
GATAGATAGATGGATAGATTTCTGAGAGAAACCTATATGCACATGTATGCACACTCAGATCCACAGACATATATCCATATATGTATATATCTATATCTATATAGATACAGTTATGATAGAGATTAAGTCGGTGCTTCATGAGACTGGTGCACAGGAAGAATGAATGTGTAAGAAGGCAGGGGGTCGCACGCACGCATGCAGGTGATAGTATTTACTAGACGTCCTCTTCGGTTTACACCTACAGAGATGAGGAAAAGAGTATCTATGAATATACATGCACGAATACGTATGTATGTATGGAGCGTATGTGTATGCATATGTATGTATGTATATATGTGTATGTATGTATATATATATATGTATGTATGTGAATGAGCTTACATTCAGTTTGGGTGGGGGTCCCTGGAGAGAGTGAAGATCACGAAGGGATAAAGAAGAAGAAGAGAAATGTTTAGAGAGATAGACATCTGCGCAGAGATGAAGAACTTCATGACAGAGGTCTTGTAGGGCCTTCGGGAAAGAAGAAGAAGAACGATCGATTAGATCTCTTTCTTCTTCTTCTTCTTCTCTTTTCTTATCACCATCCCGATTCTTCTCTCCTTTGAAGGTCGCTTTCCTTTCGCTTTTCGCAAGCACAGCATCGTGCTTTTCTTCTTCTTCTTCTTCTTCAGAGGTCTCTTTCTCTTTGTCGTTCTTTCTATCTCTCTCTCTGTCTCGAGGTTGACAGGTGGCAAAATGAGAGAACGTATCTTCTCTCATTACATAAGACTCTTTCGTTCCTTCATCCCTTTTCTCCCCTCGATCCAGCACGGCTTCTGATAGCCCTTTCACATCCTTCTTCTTTTTCTCCGCCGTGTGTTCTTTTTCCTGTGGAGAGGAATTCATCACGCATCTTTCTTCTTCTTCTTCTTTCTCCTTTAGTGAAGTTTTGCAGGCTCTCTTAAGATCCTTTTCTTCTTCTTCTTCTTTTCTTCCTAAGAAATTCTCTCCTTTGGCGGTCTCTATTCTCTCTTTGAACATGCACTTAGGAAAGCGAGGCCCCCGCGCCTGCTCTTCAGTCTGCGGAACACAAGGAGAACATGAATCAGAAGAAGATAAAAGAAATGAAGAGGAACAAGAGGAAGAAGAAGAAGAAGGGGGAGAAGAAGAAGAAGTATCATAGAGACGTGTAGTCCAGTTGTAGTGTTTCCCTAGAGTCACCCATCTTAACTCCTTCCTGAGAAACTCAAAATGAAAAGAAGAAGAAGAAGAAGAAGAAAGAGGAAGCAAAAGCAATGCCTTTCTTCCGTCAAAATATCTACATCGATTCGCCTTTTCATTCACTCTCGCCACGCTATTACACACTCCCTTCTCCTTCCCAAGAGAAAGAGAAGAGAAAGAAGGAGAGAAAGAAAAGAAATTTCGAGAGATATTCTCGTCAGACTTCTCTCGAGCTGCAAGTGTGTTTCTCGGATGTCTATCTACTTCTTTATCTTCCTTCTCTATATCATCTCTTCTCCCCTTCTCTCTCTCCTCTTCTTCTTCTTCTCCTCTGTCTCCAACTCTGTTGAAGGCTCGATCTTTCTTCTTAGGAGAGACGTGTAGATCTCCAGGGTGGGCTGTCGCTTTTGCTTTCCTGTCTAGAGAAGCGCAGAAATTACAGACATGGGGATGAGAGGAATAGACCTGGAAGCATTCCCGAGCAAGCAAGAGGTGCTCCTGGAAAGAGAGATAGCCTGGGAGAAAAAGCACACCTGGAGAGACTTCGAAAGCATTCACATCTCTTTTCGCCTCTTTTTCGTCCGTTTCTTCTTTTGCTTCTTCTTCTTCTTTCTTGTCTTTCTCCTCTTGTAGAAAAGGAGAGACAGCAGAAGGAGATGCTGAAGATGAGAGGCGAGGAGAAGAAGACGAAGACGGAGAGAGAGTAGAAGAAGAGAGACGGACTGCTTTACAGGGTTCTGGAGAGATCGAAGAAGATGAGGAAGACGGAGATGAAGTGGAAAGAGAAGAAGAAGAAGATGAAGGGGGAGAAGAAGAAGGAGGAGGAGAAGTAGAAACAGAAGAGGGAATTGAGGTGGAGAGAAGTGGAGAAGAAGACTGAGAGAGAGGCGAGTCTTTGTTTGTACTTCTTCGTAGACGAGAGATTGACGAGGAAGAATGATCTACATCACGAAGATGACAGAAATCGAGTAGAAGAGGAGAAGAAGAAGAAGAAAGAAGAGGAGAAGAAGAAAGACGAGGAGAGACGAATGTTTGATTCTCGTGAGAACGAAGAAAGAAAAGATTTCGAAGATCTTCATGGTCATACAGAAGGCTCTGACCAGGGATAGGAAGCCCCCCTCCTATAAGCCTCACCTCTTCTTCCTGAGTGCTGTACATACACCTCAACTTTCTCTCTTCTTCTTCTTCTTTCTCATTCTTCTTGTTCTTTTCCTTTTCTTCTTTCTCGCGTTCTTCTTTATAATTCATATCAGAGACAAGCACCTTGCCTCTATGATCTCCGCCTTCTTCTACAGAAGAGTTCCTTATTGCTCGTAAGGTTTCTTTGGATTGTCCTTCTGAATGAAGAAGGAGAGGAGTTGAAGAAAAAGAAGGCGAGAGAGGAGCAGCGGCTGTTTTCCCCCCCCCTCTTCTTCGCCTTTCAGAATCCTCGTCATGGCAACGACGACCCACATCTTCTTGAGTGGATGAGGTGTATGTACACCTGAGATTTGTGGGTGTATTGAGTTCGGATCTCTTTCTTCTTCCATAGGCAAGGAAAGATTTTAGATCAGAAAGAAATAGCTCTTGCCAGGGAGTATTACGCAGCTTCACTTCAATCTCTTTATAAATATCTCGCTTCTTCTCCTTCTCACATTTGTAATCTCCTCCTCCTCCTCCTCTGTTCTCTCCTTCTCCCTCGCCCTCCTCTTGCATCTTTTCCTCTCTCTTTTCTTCTTCATCTGCCTTAAGTGTAGCTTTCAGACCCATCTTAGACACCTGACGAAAACATTCCTTATGGAGACGCAGTGGAGCCTTTCTCCTTGATCTGTTCCTCTTCTTCCTCTCTCTTCATTTTCTACTTCCGACAAGAGAAAGAAGCCTTTCTCATGGAGAGGACTGAATGACGAAGGGGTGGAGAGAACTGGAGTCAAGAAGACTATCTCCGCAAAACAAGAGTAGAGGAAGATCAGAGATAAAGAAAAGAAAGAAAGGAACGTTGTTCACTTACTAGCCATCTAGATAGAGTTTCTACGCGTCTTTTTCTGTCGGTTCTCCTGCATGTTCCCTTTTAACTCACAAATCCTGCATGTGCATGCAAGTTGCATGCGCTATGCATGCACATGCAGTATGCTCAACTCTTCATGTCTTTCCTCCTCCTGGGGTGGATTTACCAGTCTTTTCCTCCTACTTGTTTGAAAAGAAGAGACTTATACCTCAGTACACAGCTGCTCCATTCGAGAGAAGAGAGTTAGAGTCTTCTATGAATAGAGAGGTCTCTTCCTGTGCCTGTACATAGTTGTCTTCCTTCTCCCCTTTCTCTTCTGTATGGTCTAGAGTAGCATCTTCATGATCCTTAGGTCTACAACAGAATAGATGGACCCTTTCTTTCTTTCTTTCCTTCTGTCTTTTCTTCTGTCCGCCTTCTCTAGACATCGCCCATGGGAAGACTTCACGCAGACGAGAAGTAGAGAAGAAACAAGGATATACTCTCTCAGTATAGATATATGCACAGGTGGTACATGGGGTGTTTACTTAGCAGTCTCTTCATAGACCAACAAGGAGGAGGAGGAGAAGAAGAAGAGAGAGAGTGCGAGCCTGCTAAATGATAAGAGAGGGGGGAAGACCAAGGACAGTCATAAGAAGGACCAAACATGGAGGGGAGAGCTCACTTTTCCTTCTTCTTCTACTAATACATCCAGACACTTCACTCTCTTTTTTTCATCTTCTCTTCATACCCATCAATAGCTTGCTTCTTCTTCTTCTCCTCCGCTCAGCTCTCCTTCTCTTCTTCTCTTCTTTCTTCTTCCTGTGTCTCTCCTTCTTCGTCAGACTCTCCAGCCATCATGGTGCTTAACAGCAACAAGAAGAAGAAGAGAAAGAAGAAGATTTCTCTTCTTCATGGATCTTCTCCCTGCCTAAGGTTGGCTCCTTATTCTTGTTCTTCTTTTTCCTCTTCTTCTTCTTATCCTTGTCTTTTTGGGAGAATTCGACTTAAGTTTGTATCTTTTCTTCTTCCTTTGAGAGGCGCATGCCACAGCCACATTCCACTACAGCAGCACCCAACGCTTCCTGCAGTCTTTGCTTGCTGCAAATTCTTTTCATCTTCTTCTCTCTCTCGTTCCAGTTCATTGCCCTCTCTCTCTTCTATCTCACCTTTCTCTTTTTCTTCTTTTCCTCCATCGTATCGTTTCTTTTCTTCTTCTTCCTTCTCCTCTTCCTCCTCTGTTTCGCCTCTGCTTTCTTCTCCCGTTCTTCTCACATCTTCTTCTTCTTTATCTTTCCATTCTTCTTCTCCTCCTACATCGACAAGGAGGTCTTCTCTAATCCATCGTTGCTCTCATCTTTCTTCTGCTTTTTCTTCTTCTCAAACTTCTTCTACTCTCTCTCTTCAATCCAACACAACCCCTCCTTCTTCTTCTTCTCAGTCTTCTTCTTCTTCCTCCTCATCTTCTTCTCACTCTTCTTCTTCTTCTTCTCACTCTTCTTCTTCCTCTTCATCCTCTGACTCTTCGTCATCGTCATCCTTTTTTTCTTCTTCTTTCATTTTCTCTCTTCTTCGTCGTTCTCTTCCTTCCTCTCTTCTTTCCAAACTCTCCGCCTACTTCCATCTTTCGCGTTTGCATGCGCCTATCGGCTCGTGGCTTCTCTTCTGGCCTTGCGCCCATAGCGCTCTCTTAGCTCTCCCTGCCACTCCTCACTCTCTTACTTATTCTCTAGCTTCCTCGGCTTATATTCGGGAACAAACAGAAGGCAGCACTCTTCACCAACTCATACAAGCTTGGAAAGATCGCCATCTCCCCCATTCTCCCCCTAATACTTCTCCTTCTTATGAAGCAGAAGAAGAAAAAGAAGAAGGAGAGAAGGAAGAAGAGAAAGGAGGTTTCATCGAGAATGTGAAGTCGATCTTTCTTTCTTCTTTACCGTTTGGCAGAGAGGGCGATGGTCACACGGAGAGGTTGCTGGGGAGACAGGAGTCTCTATCTCTCTTCTTCACAGAGAAGAATACAAGGAGACAAAATGAGACTGAAGGAGAAGAAGAAGGAGAGAAGAAGGAGAAGTTGTTTGCGCCTATAGAAGATCTGTGGGGTGTATGTGTGAAGTCGATACTCCTATGCGGATGCGGTTCGATTCTTATGAGGTCGGCAGGTAAGCCACAGACGGAGGGGGAGAGAGAGAAGGCTGGATGGATGTCTCTCTTCTCATGCTCTTCTTCTCAAACGACACAGGTGAAGAAAGAACGGAATAAATGAAAGAAAGTTGAAGGGTCTCTCTCCGCACTTTCCCCATCACGAGAGTCTTCTTCTTCTTTTCTCTCATGTTAATTTCTTCCGTGTCTCTTCTCTCTCGGAGTGCGACTGATCGGTTCTACTCAATTCAACTCTTCTTCTTCTTCTTTCTGTCTCCTTCTTCTTCTTCTCACTATCTTCTTCCTTACTCTTCTTGTCTTCTTCTCACTGCTCTTGTTGTGTGTTTCCGTAGGAGGTGTAGCTCTAGTACGAGTAGTAGAAGTAGGGGGAGGAGATCTTCTTCTTCTTCCTCTTCTACTTCGTTGCTCCCTTGTTTTCTTTCTATTTCTCTGCTGTCTGTCTTTGTGGATGTACGCCGGTGTATCTTCATCTTCATCCTTCTGTCTCTCCTTCTTTTCTTCTTCCTTCTTTTTCCTATTCCGATGAAAATGCCGGCACGGATTCCGCGATAAGACAAGCTACTTTACGTGTCACCAAGAGGAAGGGAAAGCATGAGAAGAAGAAGAAGGCCGAAAACGCTAAGAAGCAGCAGAAGAATGGAGGAGATCAATAGGATAACGTAGACATATATAGCTCTATTCTCTTCACATGTTCAAAGGTCTATGCGGCGAGGTCTATTCCTTTTCCTATCCCTCTGTTGTCTGCCTCCATTCGTGTCAGAGAGAGATATGATCTTTCAGTCTTTGCTTGATCTACCTTCTCTTCATGTCCGTATCTTTCTATCTTTTCTTTTCTCTTCATCTTCTCTTTATCTTTTGATCTACTTTTCCTTGTGTGTAGGGTGTATCATCAACGACTTGACGGATCGTCATTTGGACGCGCAGGTCTCCCGTACGAGGAATCGGCCTCTTGCATCTGGTCGTCTCTCGCCTAAGGAGGCTTTCTTTTCTTTATTTCTTCATCTTCTTCTTTCCCTTTTTATTCTTCTTCAGTTCAATCCTCTGACGGTCTTAGTAGCTCTTTCATCTATGTTTCTAGTCTGCCTCTATCCCTTTATGAAGAGAGTCACCTCCTTTCCCCAAGCTGTCCTTGGACTCACATTCAACTGGGGAGCTCTAGTCGGCTGGATTTCTATTCTTCACTCCTTCCACTCTTCTTCTTCTTCCTCTTCTTCTTCTTCTCTTTCTTTATCTCCCTCTCTCTCTTCTTCTTTTTCGGATAATTCCCCGTTAGGAGGTTCTTGTACCTCTTCTTCTTCTTCATCTTCTCTTTCTCCTGACGAAGAAGACAAGAAGATCTACCACCTCTCCTCTTCTCAATCTCCCACCTATCAACAACGTCTCCATACTACCCACCCTACTCCCTCTTCCTCTTCTTCTTTCTTTTCTTCTCTTTCTGGGAAGCTCGTCTCTCCTTTCAACACCTCAGAATCTTCATCATCATCATCTTCTTCTTTCTCGTCTTTCCTTTCGCCTTGTATTTCTTTATATCTCTCAAGTGTCTTCTGGACGTTGACGTATGATACGATCTACGCTCACCAAGACAAGCGAGATGACGTGAAGGCCGGCATCAAGTCGACGGCTCTCTTCTTTGGAGATAAAAAGACACCTTTCTATATCTCTATCTTCTCATCTCTTTATGCTGTTGGATTGATCTTCACAGGCCTCCAGGCCGATATGTCTTGGCCTTATTATGCTGTAGGTGTGGGGGGTTGTCTCGCACAGCTTCTAAAGCAAAGTATGCTCACGAATTTGAATGATACTCTTGCATGCGCGAAGGCCTTTCGATCCAATCATACCGTAGGCGTGACTCTCTTTCTAGGCATTCTAGCAAGTAAAGTCTACGAGAGAATCGTCTATATGAAGAGAGAAAAGCAAGACAATGAGAGGAGAAATGACGATGAAGGAATGGAAGATAATAAAGAGGCGCACGAAGAAGAAGAAGAAGGAGAAAAAGACACAAAGAAAAGAAGAGAAGAAGAGAGACGTGTAGTGTGAGGTGGTATAGATGCAAGAGAGAAGAAGAAGAAAGAGATATATAGATAGATGGCTGGGGAAAGAAAAGATGAAGAAAGATACCAAGAAAGAAGGGAAGAAACACTTCTTCTTCTTCTCTTATCTGTGTAGACTGTCGAAGTCTTTCTTTTGTTTTGTCACTCCTCTGTTTCTATCAGGGGGGCTCAAAGTCACCATGAGGGAAAGAGAACATGCGAAGAAGAAAAAGAAAAAGAAAGAGAGAAGAAGAAGAAAGAAGAAAGAAGAAGAGAAATGTTCCTCATCCCTGGGTCGATTGATTTGAAGAGAAGGAATGAGGAAGGCGACATTACGACCTTGACTTCGTGATCGAGAGGAAGAAGAAGAAGAAGAAAAGAGCGAAAGAAAGAGTTGAGAGAAAGAGAGGTCGATAGATAGATAGATAGACTGACCAAAGAGAGATGGATAGATTCTAGATAGTAGAGAAATGTCTCTAGACCCCTCATGAGAAACATTTGAAATAGATACAGAAGAAAGATCTAGATATCTGGTTTCTCTTTCTCTTTCTTTCTTTCTTTCTTATCTGGGAATGTGTATACGTGAGTTTGTATGTCTCAATATGTCTTCTTCTTTTTCTTGTCTTTTCCCTGTTTAAATCTATCTTGAATGTGTGTATGTGTGGCT
>NW_027154825.1:0-8732 GCF_002600585.1 Cystoisospora suis
CAGGACGCGAGCTTCCTGACAAGTATGGTGTGAACACGCTATGGAGACCAGTCATACGTGGACAGTGTCTTGTAGAATTCCTCCATCCTCGGGTGGTTGTATGGTATCTCGATGCGTACGGGAAAATCAGGCCGTCCTTCAGATGGCTTTTTAGGAGGCTGGCTGATTGCGTAGGCTTCGACTGCGAACTCCCGCCATACAAACCTGTCCCAGCCTCGTTACCCAACGCGTTGTGAGAGGAGTAAGAAAGACGATATCCGGGCTGAGGACCCGATACGATGCCAGCCGGACGGCGCTACGATTCTTCAGGGCAGCCGTGCCAGGTAGTCAAGACCGAAGCACGACAAAAGTCTAGCCGCCTTGTATTCGGCACCCCCAGGCTGAAAGAAACCGGACGAAGACAGGGCTCTGGAATCACGTTTCCTCACTGACACCATTATTTCCTCCGAAGGTTCGCCGAGCACCAAACAGGGAATGGGTACGCGCTTGGTTGCGACCAGTTGCGCGTTTTCGTTTCGTTTTCCAAGTCCTTATCCACCATGGGATGATGAAGCACGTTCTTTGTTGTGTTTCTTTTTCCGCAGCACCCGAAGATATCCGTGTGTATTTGCCTCCACCTAGGCTTTCGTACGTGTTGTATTTCACCGCTGCTGTGGACTTGGGCCACCTCTAGCGCTGACTGCTTCTTTCCTCTCACTCGGCACGTAGGCGCGAAAGCGAGCTGACAGTATCTTCCTACTAGCGAATGTGCGCTGCTAAGTGGGGTTCGGGCCTGAAGGTAATTTTGTACAAAACTGTGTCGCGCCCGAGAAGGGGCTGTCGTGACTCAGCGCAGTCTAAAACGGAGGCACTGGGTACCCGTCAGAAGAACGGTCTTTTTGAGGGCTTACAGATCACGACACGAAATAGATAGTTGTACCGCTTCGTGAGAGGTATCTCGACAGAGTTGACGACGTGGGTGCTTAAGGGTAGGAATGCAGCTTATGCTATGCAAAACGCTTCCGTGGTTACACGCCGAGAAGAAGTTGCCGGGGTACGGGGAGTGCACAGTCCGCTCCCCACAAAGCTTGATTTACTCTCCCTGACTACTTGCAACACTGCTTCGTCACCGCCGCTTCGTGAGAACCACGCTCAGGAACCCGCCCTGGAAACACAGTCAGTCCACAATAAGACACTCAGCTGCATTTCACCCGTCCTGAACTGACTGCATGATTCAATCTTGATCGGCCAGCCAAGTTTGTCAGAAGAGGACATCACGAGCACGCGGTGTCGTTTCGTCGTAGTTAGCAAGCTCTACTGCGAGAGGGCAGCCAAGTTTGTCAGAAGAGGACATCACGAGCACGCGGTGTCGTTTCGTCGTAGTTAGCAAGCTCTACTGCGAGAGTTTCAAAATGAAATGACTGCGGCCAGCTTGCGGTACATTTTCCGTACAACTGAAAAACAGAGCTGGGCGACACGGACACTGGAGTCTCCACATGACCTCAGGCATAACGGGACCAAGCATGCATGGCTATGCCATCAACGCCGCTGTTGATAGATCATCGGAGTCTACATATCTCCGGTGTCCGGACAAACGGAACGAACCGACAATATATCTAACATCCCCGGAGAGCTCTCTTAAGCCCGTAGCCATCAAACAGTGAAGACTGGCTCACTCAAGCCCCTCCGCTGGTTCATGCAGCACCGGTTTTTCCCTTCTGAAGAACGGGATCGCGTTGACTATATCCTCCACGTGCAAGCGTCTGCGTTTGTCGCACGTTATAAGCTTCGGGACAGCCTGCTGAATGATCTTGTCTTAGGGACCGATAACCGCATACTCGTCTACGAGGGACAAGGAGACTGTGTCTGAGCACTCAGGCTTGTAATTGTTCCCGACATTCCGACCGCTATACACACGGAGCACCAACCACCCGAGCCTCGAGGGCCCAGTAGCATACCTCTCCTCGAAAGGTTTCCCCCGGGTGTTGACATCGATGCAGAATTGCCGAAATCGCCGAAAAAGACATCCCCCGACACCTTCTTGTGCAACACATTCCCCTCATGTATATTTAGAAAGGAGGAGAGGCACCCCGACCCCTCCCTTAGAAGGCCGGCCGTGTGACTGTTTTGCTGTGGGGTCACAAAAAAACCCTACGTATAGTTGCTCAGTTTCTTGGGAGGTATTCTGACAGAGCTAACGCTTTGTTGGTCGGAATGGAGATGCAATTCACGCTGCACAAAGGCGTTACGTGCTTCGCACACCGAGAAACGCAAAAGCGACCTAGGCTTCCTAGTCCATTACATACGATGTACTTAGTGCCGATGCAATTATACTTGAGTTCCCAGTGTTTCGGTCCGCGCGTTTGTTGATCGCATTCTGCGGCGATTTATGCTTGGGCGTGCTTTTCTCGAGCTCGTCTCCCGAAGAGAGTAGAGTTCCCCGGGCCCGTCCAAGGTCGTTCTGACAGCCGCCGAGAGCGGAGGTAATTGTATTGAAGAAGCCACAGATAGCCCGTACCATTTCCCCAGGAACCCGCTCCAGGTAGATAGCACACAATCATGAGCTCTAATTAGCTGAGTAAGTCCTATGGCTCTGACAACTCAGGCCCCCATTGAAGACACCGCCTCATGGCATGCATGCATTCAAATTACTTTGTTCACTCAAGCGCGTGCCTCAGTACCTCCCCGGGTCCTTTCAGTGCATATCTTTATGGAGGGAGATGTTTTTCTTGCTTTGCAAGCCGCTTCTCTTAGCGTCTTGTCCTCCGCGTTTCTTTTTGTTGCGTATGCAACTTCTGCTTAGTTTGACATCGTCATACGAAAACAATATCCCTAAGCGTCTTACTAGCGGCAAGACTGTCGAGAAGACCCGGACTCGCCGTCGCTCACTTTACGATGCTTCTTTGTCCGGCCACACGCGCCGTACTTCCGTGCACACCGCACAAAGTAGGCTAAAACATAACTCATGAAGGTCTAAATCTCTCCATGTTTGTAGTCGTAGACGGTGGGTTTTCGACGGCACCTACTTCGAATCACAATCGACCGTGAGGTGGAGCTGAGAAACTGAGATGGCGCGGAGATACAAACCAGACAGAGCGCTCTTCGACTGAGTGTCCGTCATTCATTTTCTCCACATTACGGGGAAACATAACGGTCTCTCAATAACCTCCCGGATCACGTAAGGAAGGACGGGGGAAACAAGTACTTTCTCGTGTGTACCTCGTGGCCCGCGGTGGCTGTACACTTCTGCGACTGTAAAAACCTTGGTGCGACCGTTTGTCTCCCTAGATACCCATGGTATAGCCAGGCTTATTTCCTTGTTTCTTCACCGCCATCGTCCTATCTTCTTTCTCTACTCAACCCCGTCACGGTCACCACGCGGGACGTTTTCTCTGTTCTGTAACTTCGCTGTCTCGACTCTCCTTCCCCCGGTCACCTTTCAGGCCATACCCCAAAGGAAGACTGGAGGGGGCGAAATCCGAGCTCGTCCTTCTTGCTGACTCGAACCTCGTCTAAGATTCTCAAGCCAACTGAGTTGATCTCTTTCCTTTCTTGGTTCTCTTGCCTCTACCCACTTATTTCACAAGAAGACTGTTGTAGTCTTCTACACGTCTTCTTTTCTCTGTCTTTCTCGCCTTTTCTCTTCCTCTCTTCATCTCGAAGTGATTCTCTTCAGGGGGCTGTTTGAAAGGGTGCACGTTTTCAAACTTAATTGTAGAGACCGCCACCACCACCACGACGACCGCCACCTATCGTATACATAGTCAAGTACATCAGCTCTCCTATACTTCCAGGTCGGAGGGCTCAGTGCCTTTGCTTCTCTAGAGAGATGATTGTTTTCACGTCTTTCCAGGTGCGACTTCACCGACGAAGCCATACAAAGAGAACTTCCTCTCTCTGCTCATTGCATTGCCACAACTGTCTATCTCTTACTTCTCTTTCACAGAATCATGGAGAGAAGTCGAGCCCCCCGTCACACAAGAGGAGACTGCGAAGGCAGTTCGAATGTCCGTAGCAGGCATGGAGGGGGGGCGGGGGGAGAAAGAAGAGGCCCCGAGGCCGTCAGAGGGTGGAGAGGAGGGGGAGAAGGAGGCGGCGCAGATTCCAGTCTAACAGCAGGATGTGGTGAAGATCTTTCTACGCCGCTTCTGTTTGTACACACGCGCACGGGTATGTCAGTTGAAAGAAGAGAAAAGAACGTCTACAGGTTCTGATTCTTCACAAGAATGTCCTTTCTTATCTTCCACATCCACACCTTCTTCTTTCTCTTCTTGTGCCCCTTATCCGGTATATGAGGGTTCGTACAAGTCCTTGAGAAAAAAACTGATGTTAATGTTGTTGTACTGCAGTGAGCCTTCGGTATGAAGTGTATGTACACCTCAGCTCTTGTGGAGCTGGGGTATACATACACTTCATACCGGCTAGTACCGAACTCTTTCCGGTGACCTCTATCCTTCCTTTTCATCTGTATGAGCATGGAGGGTGGCCTGTGAGGGGCGCCTGGGATGCCTTGTAACCATGGCCCGATACACGGCAGATGGTTCACATAGAGATGAGATATATTCAAGACTTCCGCCCAGCATTTCTTCTGCTCACTTGCACGAGGGATATATATATATATTTAGGCGTTTGTGTAGATTGCATGTTTTCAGTTGTGTGTGGGTCTTGCTTCCGTCTCCAGGTCCCTGTATGGTGGTCTTGTTGAATTGCGTTCTCTTAGAGATGGGGGGGAGGACGTCAAGTTGTGTGTTTCTCTTCAGCCTGCAAACTCCCCTGTGGAGGTGGCCGCTGCTTTTATACGCGTATAGGGAGCATGTCCATACAGTGGGGACAGATCATGTACTTACGAATCTAACATCTTGGATCCGTAAAAAGCTGGAGGTCTTTACAGGCACATCATAAGTGGTGCTTGAGCTATGATTGAGGAGTTCTATTTGCTGTGTATTTCATATGAAAGTTATCTACATAGTTTTGTTTGGTCTACAAGGTATTCTATACACCACACCAACTCTCTCATATAACCTCCAGGAGATGATACTCTCCTCAATTGCTTCTTCGCTTTTCTTCTTTTTTCCTCGTCTTCCCCTCTTTCGATTTTGACCAAGGAAGCAAGACTCTGCAGGTCATTCTCTCGCGCTTGTATGAACTTCCTCTCCGTTCTCTTTCTTACTAAATCAGCAAGAACAGAAACCTTGTCTCGCGAATCACTCTTTCTCCTCATTTCTCTCACTTCACTGCCTTTCTCGCTTTTCTTCGATCAGATTCGACTAGCTTGTATCTTCTTCCAAATGACCTTGCGCCAGACTCTCTCTGCGTTTTCCCCGCGATACACGGTGACTTCTCTCCGTCGTAGAGAGAACCAGAGGTGGTATCTTAGCTAACATTCATCCAGGTTCTTTGCAAGCATTTCCTTTTCTCTTTGGGGTGTCTATACAGTTGAAGAATACGCCTATAAGCTCGCACGCGTGTTTCTTTCTAGTGTAATGTAGTCTTTGCCTGAACACTCTTCATTGTTTACTTCTGTTGTTAGTATGTTCTGTGTGTCTTCTTTCCTTCTCTCCCTTGTCCTTCTGTCTTCTATTCCGACTTTTCATTTGCCTTTTCATGTTCTCTTTCTTTCGCTTTTCTCTCATCTTCCTTAGGTCAAATTCTTTCCTTGTCCTCAGCACGGACGTTCCCTCCTATTCCTTCTCCAACAGCAGCGCCAGCTGGAGATACACCTGGTGGGGGGGGGAAGACTGTCTGTTACCCAGTCTTTCCGCCAGCTCTTCTTGAACCAGTTAGCCAACAAGTGAATCCTATCAACTCTCTAGGCGTGAGTATGAAAAGTTGCAGATCTACACCCTCACCGTTGTCATCATCGCTCTCTTCTATTTCTCCTCGTTCTTCTTCTTCGTCGTTTCTGTCTTCTTCGTCTTCGTGGGGTCGTCCTTCGAAGAAAAAGAGGAATGGTTCTTCTTTCGATGGAGGTCTCACCCCGTCAAGTACCGGTGCAGATGCCTCAGGGGGTATGTGGGTAGTTCTCCATAGACCTAGAATACGCTTCCCTTCTATGGTACCTTCGACTCACAAGTCTCCTTTCCTCTCTCCTTGTTCTTCCTCTTCTTCTTTCTCTTCTCCCCCTCGCTTGTCAAATGTCTCTCCTTCCCAGACATCCTCTGATGATCTTCTTCTTTCATCATCTTCGTCTTCTCGCCCAGGGGGAGGAGAGACGAATGTATGCGATATGGCCAATGAAGGTCTTCTCATCTCAAGTGATATGGATGGAGAAAGGGACATAGAAAGATCGTCTGGTAAGCATCATACATCATCACAATCTTCATACACGACGTCTATACAAACCAAAGAACAACTCTCTTGTACATCTTCCTCTGCTTCGTCTCCTGCTTCTTGTAATAGATCTCTTCCTACTCTCCTAGGCATGAATCCTTCTTCGTCTTCTTCCTCCTCGTCCTCCTCATCTTCCTCTCTAGGCTGCTCATCGTCGTCCTCTCCCTCGTCTTCTTCTTCTTCTTCATCTTCCTCTTCAATATCCCATCCATCTAATAAGATAAATCTACCTCTCCCAGCTTCTACGTCAGATGAAAAGGAGCTTCCCGTCTCTTCAGAAGAAACGCTTTCGCCTAAGGAAGGTCGAGAACCTCGTCATCTCCAAACTGCTACTGCATCCATGAGTTCTACTCAGTTCAACACTTCCCACAATAGCCACATTCAGAATACACAGCCAGCTCTCAAGACTTCTTCTTCTCCCGACTTCACACCCGTGTGTTCTAAAGCGGCTTACCCACCTTCTCTGTTTCTCTCTCCTTCAATCAAAGAAGAAGAAAAACTAGGGAAGGCTGAAGACGGAGCTCTTCTCTCTCCTTCTACCCTTTCACGGAATGTGAAATCTCATAAGGACCATGTGATGATACCAGGACAAAGGAACGAGGAAGAACACCAAGAGGTCATCTCTTCTTCTTCTTCTTCGTTTCTTCCTTTAGAAAAGGCGAAGACATTGCGGCGCTCGCCAACATCGATACAGACGTCTTCCTCTCCCTATAGACCCCCGGAGATGACCAGTCAACCTTGTAACACGCGTACCGATGAAGAGAAGAATCAAGCAGAACCCCCCCACCTCAGAGCCTCGACATGTTCAAGAGAAGGACGCAGCCATGACGAAAGACGGGGTTGCAACTCGACACCCACATTAAGAAGTCTAGATACCTCGAAGCATCTCAGCAACCCAATTCGGACCTATACTCCTCCCCGGAGGGATAGAATGGCTGTCCCTGCAAGTCAAGCTCACTCCGCGAGTCAAGATGTTTCTCAAGTCTCTCGTGCAAGCCGTCACTTGCGGCCTATCTCTCCTTTCAAAGGAGATGGAGAAGTTGAGAGAAGTAGAACGTCTGCTACTTCTTCCCCGGCAGTAAGGCATGCAAGTCGAGGTGTGGGTTTAGCTGATACTAGCGGTTACAGTAGTAGTAGTAGTAGTAGCAGGAGCAGTTGTGGGAGAGGTCCACCTGGATTGTTAGCTAGTTCTGTACACAATAAGGAAGTTGCAAGACAGCTCTTGTTTCTACAGCAGTGGCGATTGAATATAGTGTCTTTGATAGAAAGTACGCGTGTACCTCTTGAGATTCTCTGTTGGGGGAACGATGAGAAGGAGGATTTCTCTCACGCGACGAAGAAGGATAGAGGAGGGTCGATGAGTCAAGACAACGAGGGGAGAGACAATAGCTACGGTAATAGGAGGAGTGCAAACTCTAGAGACGGGATGAAAAGAGTGAAGGAAGAAGAAGAAGAAGACAGAAAGATCAAGATGAAGAAGGAAGATATCGGAATAGAAGAGAAAGAAAAGGTGACTCGGAGGGGGAAGAGTCAATTGAAGGATGAGAAGAAGAACAAGGAAAATCAGGTACAAGATCATCAGAAGAGGACGACAGAAGGAGAGAAGAAAGACGTTTGCGGGAGTGCATTAAGAGACAAGAGAGTAGAAGAGAAGTTATGTGCAGCACGGAGACGTCTGCTAGACAAGTATAGCTTCTTACTGAAGAGAGAAGAAAAAGAAAGAGAAGGAATAAACGTATCAGAACAGAACAAGAAGATCAAAGATCAACAGGATGAAGAAAAACTAAAGCAAGAGAGATCTTCTCCTCTATGTGACCGTTTAAGACTGCAGCTGAGATCTTGGGACTGGGAAACGCATGCAAAACAACATCGAGAAGCTCTTAAGAAAATCCAGGATGAAGTTCAAAATACCTTACAAAGACAGCAGGTATACAAAGAAAGAGACGTTTCTTATCGCGTCCTTTGACTGCGAGAAAGAGTGTTCTTTTCGTCTTCTTTTCTTATGGAGCTCACCATCAAGTATTCCGTGACTTGCGTAGTGGTAGAGGAGTGTCTACGCCATCTTTAAAGATATCTAAGCGAGTCAGTCCTAGGGGGGCAACCTAGTCCGCTCCTATAGACTACATGCCTATATGTATATATATGTATAATCTACAACTGTCTATTAGTATGAACAAGGAGACTGGTATACCCTTAGTAGGGTTCGGCAGTCCTTCTAGGGAGCATCTCTATTTGAGATGTATATCTCTTAAACGACAGATGGCTGAAGCTTGTGCACGCTTACACCTAGCCACGAGGTAGTTTCTCATAGCCTGTCCTGCATGCGAGAAAGAAGCCAAGGTAGCGGGGAAGATGATATCTGTCTACTGCACTCAGATCACCGGGTCTCCCGATAAGAATACAGTTATCTATCTATCTATCTA
>NW_027154825.1:8984-9449 GCF_002600585.1 Cystoisospora suis
CTATCTATCTATCTATCTGTTCCGTCTCTTTATCTCTTCCTTCTCCCATTCCCTTCTTCAGGCAGCTCTCATTGAGACACAGGGGTGTACATACAGACTCCCGAAGCTCCTTTGGAGAGCCCTGGCAGAGGCGAAAGAATACGAACGGTTATTTCAGGCCTTCTTTCTGGAAGAGGCCAACAAACTCTACGGTATGTTTAGTAATGAACTTTACATCTTCTCAGTCTCATCATGTGTATCTCCCTGTTCTTTGCTCTTCGGGCCCTTCTTCTTTCTCTCTACGTCGTCCTCTCCCTCTACGTTTTTGCGGTTTTCGTTTTCCTTGCTCTTCTTTGCTTTTTTCGTTATACACCAGCAGCAGCAAGATATCCCTCCACAGTCCGGTTCCTTGTCTGTATACATGTCGATGCGTACATTTCATACACTCAAGTCTCACATTTGCTTCTTGTCTTCATTTTTTCTCTA
>NW_027154825.1:9493-31054 GCF_002600585.1 Cystoisospora suis
AGCTATCTATCTATCTATGTATACGTAGATCGACGATTTGTTCTTTTTGTTTATACATCATATATGTATACAGGTGTGTATATATGTGAATGTATATACATGCGTTGACATCTATAGATATGTTTACCCGCCCGAACGTGCACCTGCGATCTTTCTCGAACTCGAGATTTTCTTGAACGGTCTTGCTGACTCTAAAAGAGAATTAGATGAAAACATCGCTTTTCATGAGCATCAGACACATCTCTAACTTCCTTCTAGTCATACTTAGAACTCTTCTTCTCTCACTCTCTCTCTTCGCGTGTCTGTACAGGACGTCGAGATGTCTTTGCTGACTGGCAAGTGGAGAATCAACGCCTTCGCCGAGCTTTTGTCGCTCAACTTCATCAGCAGCAGCTCCTTGCACAACGTCAAGCTGCAGCGGCTGCTGCAGCGGAGGCAGGAGGGGGAGGGGGGGATGAACAAGAGTCTCAAGAAGGGGGGGGGGAGAGAGAAGTCGAAGAAGGGAGAGACACGAACCCTAGTCAAGATAAGAATGGAGAAAAGTGTCAAGAGAAATACGAGAGACCGCCCTCGTCGTCTGCAAAGTGGAGAGATCACCATACTCTAGAATCATGTCTTCGGGCTTCGAAGTAAGGACTTTATATGCAGACAGAGAGAGACAGGTACACATACGGCGGTAGATGTGTATGTATCATTAACTATATTGGAGACGGATCAGATCTCTTTGTAGAAGAGAGAAAGAGAGACCGTTTAGTGCAATAGTCGTGGTTGTGTGTCTCGTTGTCGTTCTTCTAAAGAAAGCGAAGAAGAAAGACGTGAATTTGTATCCTTTCTGCATACTGTCTCTCCTAGAGGGGATGGAGACAGGAGTTTTTCTTGTCTCTTCTTCTATACACCTGTCTCCGTTGCAGGGTCATCTTCCTTTGGTTTTTGTTTAGCAAGGTGGAGGTGTCACCCTATATGTTCTCTCTGCCCTCTCTCCTTTTCTCTCCGTCTCGCTCTGACTGTTCTTTTCGTTTTCCACGAAGAAAAGATCTTGTAGATACGTCATATACATGTCTTTCCTCTGTAATCGAGCGCGGTAGGGGAGATCATTGGTCTGCAGCAGTCTGGGAAAGAAAAGAACGTGAATGAATGCTTTTCTTCCCTTCCAGCTTCTCTCCGTAAACATTCTCAAACTCTCCTTCTTTGTGTTCTACTCGTCGCAGTCTCTTCGAGCTCGATAGCTTTCATACGGATAGATAGATAGACAAGTAGCTAGACAAAGTGGTAGCTAGATCATTGGTAGACAGATAGACAGAAACACAGCTAAATAGATAGATAGATGGATGGAAGTAGACCCACTCTCTCGGCGTATGGATAGAATAAGTGTCTTGATGAGGGAGAAGACAAGACTGTCTCTCTGTGATTGCTTCTACTGAAATTCTTACAACTCGAGCGATGCTTTTCTCTTTTCTTCTCTTCTTCGCTTTTTCTTCCTTTTTCACAGGAGAAAAGAAAAGCGACTTCGACAGCAGAATTCTCGTTTGAAAGAAACTCTCATGAAGACACGTCAAGCTCTTCAGTCATCTTGGGAGAAAGAAGCTCTTCATGATGAGGCCGCCAGGTGTACAGACACCTGCACAGATCCTCGTGGCTCTTCACTACTCGGAGAAAGAGAAAAGACAGCAAAGAAATCATCTCCGCCTGTTTCAGAAAGTAAAACATATCTTCTTCTACAGAATCTCTTGAAAGAGCTGGAGCGCAACCTAGAAGAGGCGATAGGATCTGATGAGAAAGAAGGGGAAAACGAAGAGAAGGAAGAAGAAGAGAAGCTTCACACGTCGAAAGAAGGAGATATGATACGGGACATGCGGAAGACTTCAGCTCTCGATTCTTCTTCTTGCGATCAATCGGCTGAAGGGAGAGAAGAAGAACAAGAAGAAAAGAGCAAGCGTTCTCCAAACCTATCATCTTCTTCTTCATGTCTTTCTTCTTCTTCTTCTCGTTGTCCGTCATCTATTGCATGTTCTTTCTCTCCTCGCAAGTCTTGTACACCCGGGCCTGCTCTTCCTTCTCATCTTCTCCCCCCTGGAGAATCTTCATCCTTAAGAGGAGTTGCACAAGACTGTAAGAAGAAGAAACGGCGAAATGCGGCAAGTCGCGATGAGAAAGAGAACGGGGATTTAGCGTACCTTTCAGATACATGGGATCAAGACAGTCAAGATCGAGGAAGAGAAGTCTCGCAGAGTGATGGAGATAGACAGGAGGGCAACATTTCCGCAGAAAATGAACAAGAAGAAGAAAGAGAAAAGGAAGAAGAGGCATCTATTGATGATGTGGGGGGTGGGAGAAGAAGTGGGAGAGATGAGGTTCTTCTCCTAGAGTCTCAGGATGAAGGGGGAGAGACGATGAAGGAAAGAAGAGATTCGCTCGAACAGGTAAAGAAATTTGAGAAGAAGAAGATTCTTTCAACAGAGACACCAAGAGAAAGAGATTCTGACGCTGACGATGATGAGAAGGAGAGAAGAGGAAGAAGGAAAGGCCAGTCTCCACAGAAGACTTTCTCTTGTTCTTCTTCTCGTCCTTCTGGAGTGATGGTAGAGGGACGTGATGCATCACAACTGCTACCCGTTCAGCCGAGAGATGCTGTGAAGACAGCAGCAGAACAAGAAGTAGACGAGACTGGAGATGAGAGAAAGAAGAGGAAACATGAAAAGAATTTAGAAATATCTGGTAGAAGAGAAGAAGCTTCCCGACGACGGCATGCAGAAGATCAAAGAGAAGAAGAAGAAGAAAGAGAAAGAAAGAGAAGAACTGTCTTGAGGGGAGAAAGCGACAGTGATGTATCTCCCTGTAATAGTAGATCCCCATCTCCAAAGCTTCTCCTGTGTGATCCGATGTATTCGTATAGCTCATCCACACATCATGTTAACACGACAGGAGAATGTCTATCGACGACACCCAAGAGAAGAAAGCTGCGAGGAAGAGGAGAAGAAGGACATCATAAGAACGGTACAGTCCTAGATCGTTCTCTAGCTCAGAGTCTCCATGAGCCCCACCCCTCACCCCCTCTTATTCTTCAGGTTGCGGATCTCTCTTCTTTAACCTCGACTCCTCAGAAAGAAGCTGCTATGATAGGAGGAAGAGAAGAAGATAAAAGCGAGGAGGAAGAAGAAGATCATCATTCTAAGGAATCTAAAGAGAAAGACTTCACGTTTCAAGAGAGAGAAAGCGATGAGAGTGTGAAGCTACTTCTTCAGGAACGAAGAATGAATGAAGAAGAACAGGAAAGACAAGGAGGAGGAAGAGAAGAAGGACATCGCAATACTCTCCCTCCTAAACGTTTTCTAAATGTAAGTTCAAGCCAAAACAAAGAAGTCGGTCATCAAGAGAGGGATATTGATGCTTCCTCTTGTCATCATATGAGTAAGAAGAGTGCTCGTCTTGAGAAGAGAAGAGAGAGAAAAAGGAGAACGCCACCTTGTTCTGCTTCACTTGAAGATGATGAATGTGACCCTGTAATCCCTAGTAATGAAAGATCTCCTGAGAGAAGAACACATCGACAAAAGTGTCATGTGAGAACCTCCTCTCATCTTCACGAGACTACTGGAGAGGAAGAAAAGAAGAAGATAGAGAACGATCAAGACAGGAGAAAAGAGAAGGTGAAGAGAGATGATTCTTCATGGTCTGAAGAGGAAGACGCTCGTACTGCTGCTCTGGGAAGTCATTCAACAAGACGAAGCGTAGAAACACAAGAAGAAGAAGAGGAGAAGAAGAAGGAAAGGGGGGAGAGGAGTGTAACTCACAGGGATGATGAGCCGATGCCTTCAAGTTCCAAGATAGAAGTTTATGAAGGTCGAGAGGAGAGTGAGAATGCTGAAAGGACCGGGGAAGAGAGAGGAGCCAAGAATGCCGCATGCAGTGAAGTAGAAGAAGAAAAAGAGATACAAAAAGTAGATGACGAAAGCACATCATCCGGACATGAAGAGGAACCTCTTCTCATGCTCATGAATGATTCCCATCAAACCCTTCAGTGTCCCAATAGAAAAGGAAGAAGAAGTGATAGAAGAAGAACAACAATAGCAAGTTCTTCTTCTTCTTCTGGTGTGCAAGCTCTTCTCTCTTCCACGCAGCCTGCGAAAGCTTCTCATCTTCCGGTCTTTCCTGCACCATCCTCTGGTTCGCCTTCCTCTTCTTATTGTTTTCATCGCAAGGGACCTTCTTCTCATCTTTTTGATGGAGGGAATGAAGAAGAAGAAGGAGAGAAACTCGCCCCTCCTGTCTCTTCATCTTCTTTATCTGTCTCTTCTTCGCAGCTCTCAAAGAGAGAAAGAGGAGATGAAGAAGACCATTCTTCTTCAAATAAACAAGCACAACGTTCATCTGCCAAACGACCGAAGTCTTGCAAGACCTCTACGGTGGCTAGCACATCACCCAGAGACGTCTCTCCCTTCCATCGGATCTCCTCTTCAACGTTGTCTTCAAGAGAAGGAGAAAGAGGACAGATACATTCCGTGGGACAGAAGGAAGAGATTCACCGGACGTCTTGGAAGAAAGAAAAAGATCCCGACGAAGAAGAAGATTATGAAGAGAGAGACTTCTCCTCTTCTTCTCCTTCGTTCTCTTCTCATCGGCGCGGGGTTCCGCCGGGGTCGACTGTTGGTAGGAGTGAAGACGAAAACAGAAAGCGAGAGGGGAAAGAAAAAGGGCTGCATGCACAAGAGACAAACTTTGACGACGAAGAAAGAGAAGTCCAGATGGATATGCCCTCTCGACAGGCGAGTGAGAAAGAGAGAGAAGATGACCAAGAGCTTCAAGAAGAGGATAACTGCCATACACGAAAGACCCAAGAGATACAAGAAAGACATCAACCTTCTCTTCTACCTCCACATGGAGAAAAACGAACAAGATTGCATAAGGAACTCCATCACGCAGTCATGAAAAGAGAGAAAGAAGAAGGAGAAGAGAAGAAACGGCGAAAGATGAAAGAAAAAGATGCTAGCGACACACTTCCACCGCAGGGGGAGAGGCGAGAGGACAACGAGAAGGAGGAAAACGAAAGTGTCTTGCTTGAAGAGAAGACGAAGAAAGAAGAAGATTGCTTAGAGAATCGGAGTGTAAAGACACTGGGTAAGATACAAAGACAAGAGAATTCCGTCCCGACAGTAGTTCCTCGAATAAAGAGTGAGATAAATGAACCGAGAAAAGAAGAAGCGGCACTCAATCAACAGGGAAGAGATGAGAGCAAGAAAGGCAAAACCGAAAAAGAAGAAGGAAACGAGAAGCAGGAAGAAGGAGAAGATGGACTCCTCCAGCAAGAAGAAGAGGGCTTCACTTCCTCCTCGTCACCCTTCTGTAAAGATTCTTCTCTTTTGTGTGGAAAGGAAGGACACGAACATCATCGGAACCCATCTTCTGTCCGCCCCCCCCCCTTGTCATATCGGCTCGAAAGTTCGACTTCTTCGTTTGGCTATGGCGGTGTACAGACAAGTGAAAAGAAAGATGCGACTTCTCCATCGAGCCACCTCTCGCCTTCTCAATCTTCGTCATTCTCATCTTCTTCCTCTTCTCTCGCTACGTTGCAAAGTTCTTTTCCTCTCTCAGATAGACTACGAAAGAATCACACGCATATCTCTTCTTCACTCCCTCCTTCCTCTTCTTCTTCTTCTTCGTATTCTCACTTACCCTCTTCATCACCTAAGAAGCGGTTCTCTCGAGCAGGTCAAGATGCAGATCTCTCTTCTTCTTCTTCGCTTCCCCATACAAAGAAAACTTCCTCTTCTTCCTCCTCTTCTTCTCATACTACTTTACACTCTTCTTCTTCTTCCTCTCCATCACCTGCACGAGAAGGAGAGGCAATTCCGTCGCGCCTCGCCACAGCTAGGAGAGAAGACTTCTCGTCATCCACTGCTCGCCCCTCATCGCGCTCTTCTTCTTCTTCTATTCGTTCTTCCTTATCAGTGTCGAAGAGCGCAAGGAGATCTTATATAGAAGAAGTTGTAGAAGTCGGGAGATTTGGGAAATACGCGGCTCTCTTAAAGAACTGGGAGAGCGTCATGAGGGAACCGCTTCCAGAGCAGCTCAGATGGCTGGATGAAACATGTACAGATAGAACGTATGATCTCCCCACCTCTATTCTTCAGATTCTTGCGCATGGATGGTCGCCAGTATCATCTTTTCTTCTCTTCTTCTTTCTTCCTCACATCAATGTATCTACCTTTCTTTGATCTATCTATGTATCTGTCTTCAATGCATCTACCTATCTTTAGTCTATCTGTCTTTAGGTTTCTCTGTGTACCTCCATATATGTGTATGTCCAGAGAGAGAGATAGAGAGATACATATACGTTATACGATACATCGAGAGAGAGAGACACGCGACACGCAGAAGAGATGCATAAGAGATACAGAGATAGAGACAGATACATAGGTTTACATATTTGTATCTATATATATAGAGAGAGGTAGACAAGGACGAGTCTAGGTACTAGGGGGTATGTGCGTACACCTATCCATACGTGTGGAGACAGCATCGTCCAAGGGAACTTCCTCGACCATCAGCAGTCGCATCGTAAGTGACGGGTGATAGATAGATTAAAGACAGATAGATCAAAGACAGATGAAAGACACATACATAGACAGATGAAAGACAAGTAGGGAGATACCTCGGCAGGGAAAAAGATGCTTACAACGCGAGCTAGGCTAGTCCCCACTTCTATCTGCCCCTCTTGTGCAGATGTCTATTTGTCTTTCTTCTCTTTCTCTTTCTCTCTCTCGAGTCATATACCTAGATGTGTCTGTATGAATAGTTTGAATGGTGCCAAGCAAAGTCTTGCTCTGTATATGCTTACCTACATCTATCCGAAGAAAGCTGGTTCAAAGGCCGCTAGGACTCTATTCCTATATCTCTATGTATAGGGGACACCTCCGTGGATGATGCAATCCAGACTTGTATAAACCTTTCTTCATCACTGTCCTGCTGTGATCTTCTCCAAGACGCAAAGACCAGGAGGGTTTCTTTCCTCGTCCTTATTTTTCTCTGTCTTTCTCTTTCTTTTCTTCTTGTCCTTCGTAGGGTGAGACCTCCAAGCCAGGATTCCTATAGAGATGGAAGTCAGTTCGTCGAATGCCTTCAAGTCGAAGTAAGTCCTCGCAACTCACTACGGGAACAGCGTCGATACCAGCGCCAGGAGGAGGAGGAGGAGTGGTTTGAGACGGTGGTTGTGATCAGCCTGCTTCTCTTCTTCTTTTTGTCTTTTCTTCTTTTTCCAGAGAAGAAGGAAAGCGAAGGAAGCATATTCACATTGATACTCTCACTGCGGCACGTCGATGTATATACGTATAGATGTGCACTCATAGACACGAATATCTACGTGAATCTTCATATATATGTATTCATCTATACATACATAGTCATGCCTGTCTTTGTCCCTATAATAGCACGAGTGTATCAATACTTACGTGTACCTATAGCTGTCCTAGTGACACTGCTGCGACTCCCCGCACTTTGATTACTCATAGTACTTGGATTCCTACTGATAGAACTACTGCTGTATATAGTACTGCTAATACGATTCCTACTACGATCAATAGTGCTGCGTGTACTATTACCCCTCCTACTACTACTACTCCTCTCTGTAGTACTACTACTACTACTCGTATTGATCGTATTGCTAATACTGCTACTACTATTACTTTCTATAGTATTGCTAATACTACTACTACTGTTCATAGTCGTGCTTGTACTACTACTAGTACTACTAGTACCACCAGTAGGAGTACTACAAGAGGTCTTCCTGGCAGGATGAGTAGTTCTACTGCTAGTGATAGTTCTCATAGTAGGCATAGTAGTAGTAGTAGGGGTCATAGCCACGTACTAGCAGCTACCAGAAACCGCACAAAGTAAGAGAGCCGTTTTGAAGAAAGAGACTATTCTTCTTCCTCTTGACCTCCCCTCTCTCTCTCTCTCTTGTGATCTTTTCTCTCGTGAGACCCGAGGTTGTAATAGACGTCCACGTCGTTTCTCGGCATGAAGGACATTTTTCTTTCCTCACCTCAATCACCGCTCTAGAAGTCGAAAAGAAGCACGTGAAAGGAAGACACTCTTGTCTTTTCCTTTTTTGTGTACATTCCGTGATAGGATTCAAGAGACCTCCCCCTTCTGTTACCCCTAGCACTAAAAGAAAACTCATTCAGGCCTTTCTATCTTTTCGGATCGATTCTTGGTGTGGTTTGTGTCTTTTGTTCTTTCTCGTTCGGAGTCAGTCTCATCTCTTTCGTCTCCTTCATCGATGCCTTTCACGAAGCCGTCGAGAAGACGAGAGTGTTTCTGCACGCCGTAGCCTCCATAGTGGTAAAGCAGATCATCTGCTCAACGAGAAGATCAAGAAGAGAAACAACATGAGCCACTCCACGTCTTCTTCTCCTTCTCCATCTACTATCACTACTACGAATACTACAGCTGCTTCATCTCTCTCACCTATTGAGGGCCGCTTACGTTCTCTTCGCTCTCAGATCTTGGAGGTCCGTCTTCTCAAAAATTCCATTGTTAGATCAGATTCTTCTCTCTCTTTCAAGCTTCACTATCTCTCTTAGAAGACGGCAGCGTGTGCGTCATCTAGCCGTCGAAAGATGTTCTCCCCCCCAGAGGTGTCGCATGTGCCTAGGGTATACTGAAGTAGGAGAGATGTATGAAGAGAGAGGGATGTAGAGACTTTTAAGGGATAGATGGGAATGTTTCTATGGACGGCTGAAGATGTCCCTGGTACATGTCTGTATGGTGGAATGAACAAACTCACCCATGGTGCCTATCTTTCTCTCTCGTAGCTATCAGGTCATCTTTGCCTACTTCTCTTGAACCTATCCATCTTTCTATCTTGACCTCTCTATGTGTCTTTATCCATCTATATATCTGTCTTTATCTTTATCTAGCTATATATCTTCAGTCTGGATGCGGAGATCCACACGTGTATATGTCAGTATCAGTGTACCTCTCCCGATACGTCCTGTCGAGTCTGATTTAGCGACTTTTTCCTCCTGCTGGATTTTTCTTGTGGACCTCCAGTTGAATTTTCTCTTGAATGGTTTATATTGTCAGTCTCACTGTTTGTTCTGAGACAAAGGTCTTCTTATTTCTCACCTTGTCTCTTTCTTTTTTCTGTAGTGAGCAAAATATACTTGACCTAGAAGGAGGAGAGGAGCTCTCTATGCGCTGCTCTAATATAGCTCTCCCTCGTTCGTATCATGCCATGCGGTAGACCCAGCACGTATATCTATATATCCATATCTATATAGTGTATATATGTATATACATAGGTACCTGCCTGCCTGGCTGCTTACATGAACTCTCAACAGAGAGAAGCTTTTAGTCAAGTGGATGACCTTTCTTTGTCTTCAGGAGAACGCCGAGCTCTACAATTTGAAGAGAAAACTAGATGCGAACCGATACCGACTGATGAAGCAAACAAAGCTATTCTTAGCTCAAGTCAGTGAGAGGGGTGATCTAGCAGTCTTTACATATATAGAGATGTGTCTATGTAGACATCTAGGGCTAGCGAAGATGTCTATACACATATATGTGTTTATATACTGGATGTACGTCACGGAAGGATGCATATATCTGTGTATATGGCGATCAACCTTATATGGTTTCTCCTGGGCACTTGTCTAGGCGCATCTAGCACATGCTTCCTGCCATCGTATATCAGTTAGCTAGAAGGATCTTTCCCTCCTGGTAGGGACGGCAGGGAAGAACCGTGGGGAGTAAGAGAGCCGTACTACTACGATTTCTGCCTTCTACAACACTCCCATTCTGTATGTACACCTGATTGCTGATGTCGGCCGTGGCGATGAAGCTTGAAAAGCTTTTCATTTTCGTAACTCATGCCCTCCCCTCCCAGTCGAGACTCCGTCTCTTTCATATCGATACAAAGATCTCTCTGTACGCCGCCTCATTACAGCCCCAGTGCCGCTCAACCGTACAAGCTGAAGCGCATGCAAATACAGATATATTTATACGTATAGAAGATAGATCTGATTGCACGAGACTCACAGTGAATATAACGGATAGAAAATGAGGAGATATGCGATGCAACTTTACATATGAGAACAAGTAAATTTCTAGTATGTTTTCTCTTTTTCGTCTTCTATATAGATATGGAGGTTGTCTACATGATAATGTCAGGGACTGGGACAGATCCTTCGAGACATCATGTGATGCCATGCATCATTGATCATGTCTCTCTCAAAGAAGAATAGATAACGAGATTAGAAATAAATAGATGGATAGATAAATCGATAGATAGATATGAGTAGATCTACGTAGCAATTACGAGTGATAGGAGTGAGTTTGACTCTATATAGATTTGTCTGTTTTGCATGCATCCTTGAATGTGGTTTTTTCTACAGTGAAAATGTGGAGAGGAACCTCTTTTCTTTCGTTGTGTCTGTTCAGGCGAATTCACACTTTAGTAATTTCCATCAGCTCAAGAGAGGCTATAGACTTCTCAATCTCCTAGGAAAGGGAGGCTTCGCCGAAGTCTGGGAGGTCAGCCTGTTTCTTCTTCTTCTTCTATCTCCCGACTAAAGAAAAGCGATACAATGAATAGAAGATCTATCTCTTATTCATCTTTAGCGTATATACCTATCTGTCACCTGTCTGTCTCTACTCTGGACTCTTACGTATCCTTGAGGCATCTGTGAAGAGAGTGAAGAAGGAGGGAGAAAAAAGAACAGAAGAGACGAAGGACCAAAGAGACTCACTAGAAACGATTTCCGGAAAGAATGAGAGAAAGAAAGAGAGTTGACCTTCTAGGGGTGCCAGGCTGAGAGTAGTGTCCCCTTCTCAGATCAGGTGTACAGACAGCTCCATTCGAGGACAAGATACAACAGTTAAATCAAGACAGCTGAGTTCCTTCTTTACGCATAGGGGCACGCACACACACGACTATATGTGGTGGCTGTTCCTGCACCCTCTACAGCTGAGCTCGAACTGACGGACGTCCTGGCGACTCGAGTAACGCTTTTCATTATTTTCGTCGGGAGTGTCTTTCTCTATTTTTCTTCTCTCAACATATCGAAATGCGAAACTTTCCTTTCTCTTTTCTTCTGCTTTCATCTAGCATGCATTTCTCGTTTCCTCCTCACACTAGCCAGTAGTGTCTCCTCTACTTCACATACATAACGACTCCCTGCATGTAGGTATATGTATAGACCTATACAAATTTATACATATACTGAGTAGCGCGAGCATCGCTGCTTACGCGTGTTCTGTGGAATGGCGAGCTTGCTGTCTATCTTGTTAACTTTTTCTCTCCTTCGGGGAGTAAGGCATCTCTCACACACTTGAACTCTTTCTCTCTGTCTAGCCATTATCTGTACATGTATGTGGTGTGCAAGCATACATACGTTCCTGTGGAGATATCTTTGAGCCTTCTCTGTGGAGAGTATGTAGAATGAATGAGCCCAGATAGATAGATAGATAGGCTGGCTGAGAAACGTGTTGTGTTTAGTCCAGTTAGGGGTTGATGTTTTTTTTCGCTCTCTGCATGCAGGTGTTTGATCCTTTAACATGCGACGTCCTTGCTGCCAAGCTCCACGTTCTTTCCTCTGTTGAGAAGGAAAGTGCACGTTGGCACGTAGTCAAACGTGTACAGAATGAAATTGAAATACATAAAGATATTCTACCTCACCCCCATGTAAGAAAAGTCAACGAGATAGCATACCTATTGGTGGACTAAGATAGATAGATAGATTAACCAGAGATAGATATATAGATAGATAGATTAAAGATAGATTAAAGATAGATAGACAGATAGATTAAAGATAGATAGATAGATAGATGAAAGAGAGATAGATAAGAGATAGATTGAAGAAAGAGGGCCGGATAGATAGCATGATCTCTTCTCCGTTCTTACACATGGCCAAGGTGAACGTCTCCAGTTCGCCACAGAATGAACAAGAGTATAAGTGTATCCAAATCTCTATGCATGTGTATGTACATACCTAGGTCTTGACGGGAGACTTCGCTGGGACTCATGAAAAAGCTGCCCTTCTCCATCTTCATTCTACAGTGTGGTTCTATTGTCGCTCTGTTTATCTATGTATGTATCTTTGCTCTATTCACCTTTGTTTTTTCTCTCTCTACGTCTCTGTCTATGTTGAATCTATTAATCTATCTGTCCCTAATTTATCTCCCTACCTATTCCTCGTTACGTTCTCCTGTCTCCTGATGGAGAAAGAAAGTCTTAGCAGTAGGAGTCATTCGATTCAAGCGTCATGAAGGCGGTGCTAATAAGAGCGTGCCTCCTCTGCCTTCTCTTCTCTTTCTTTCTATCTCTAACTTCTCCTCTTCTATCTTCTTTATTTCTATGCTGTTACGTTTTAGATAGTGGAGATGAAAGCATGCTTTGAAATGGGGAATGATGTCCTTGCTAGTATCCTTGAATTCTGTGAAGGTAAACATGAATCCTTTCGTCTTCTTCTCTTCTTTCTTCTTCCTCCTCTTGGATCATATTACTCGTGATTAGCTTCCTTCTGTTCTCTCTACGGCTCCACATATCTCTTCACTCCTCCGCAATCTCTCTAGCTCTCTCTATGACTGTCCCCTCTGACGTGCTTGTCATATAGGGGGATCGATATGTGCATGCGCGAAGACAAACTTTTACGAGTCACGCACTCTGGTTGAGCTTAGTAGTTGTCCACTGACTATAAGAAAAAGGTTACTGCTTTCCTTCATATGAGGAACCACAAAAAGAAGAGAATTAAGAGAGAGGTAGATTCAAGATAGACTAGAGGTAGATCGTCTTATTCTGCAGACATCAGTAGGCTAGAGTGGCACACACAGGCCTTCACCTAATGAGTCAGGGCCCTACTGTATGTACACAATAGACACTCTACGTTTTTGAATAGACACTGTATGTGTATAGTATGTATGTATATATATATATATATATGTATGCTGAATCATATTATATTCGCTGTATGCATGTATATACATTGAGGTGTAGGGTGCAGACTCATTATTTAAAGGAGATATAGATACTGTACATCTGAATCTCTATGTATGTCAATATAGATGTATGTATAGATATGAGAGTGAAGTACTTGTTGAAATAGATGCCCTTATTCATTCGCATCGCAAGGTTCTTTTGTCTGTAAGACTGCTAAAGCTTTCTTTGTTCCTTTCACCTTTTCGACTGTCTGCATTTCCTATTCTTTTCTCGTCTTTCTTTCTTTCTTTCGTCCTTACTTTCTTATCTCTTTCTTTGTCTGTCTCTCTCCTTCTTCACCGCCTCTTCCTGTTTTTTTGTCTCTCTCTGGGTGTCCGTCTCCTTCCTTCCCCGTCTAGGTGGCGACATAGATCATTTCTTGAAGCTCTCAGGTCCTCTTCCAGAGGCCTTAGCAGCTGAGTGGCTGTCTCAGATTCTCGAGTGAGTGCTAAGACAACTAAAAGAGTATCGACTAAGGAGGTGAGAACAAGAATAATAAGAAGGAGGAAAAAGAAATGGATGGAAGACCTCGAAGAAGAAGAAGATATGCATCGGAAGTACTGTAAGAGAGGTTTATAGGACATCGCGGTGCGTGACCATGGACGTATACCATTCATTTCTCTCAAGTAGACGCGTGGAATACCCCTATGGAATGAGGGGGAAGGAAGGCTAGGGCTAGGAGTTTTACCCTTACTGTGGCTTTCGATGTATCCATTTTGCTTCTTACAGGGGGCTTCTCTATCTCAAGCAGCAGCCTGCTGGGACGATACATCACTTGGTAAGTAAGGATGAGGAAGAGGAGCTTTGGAGGTGATCTTGTTCTTCTTCCCTTTGTTCTCTTCATTCTATTCTACATCGTGTAGACAAACAAGCCTTGCCTTTCTTCTTTTCTATGATGATCATCCATCTGCATATCTCTCTTTGTCTCTCTTCTTCTTCTTCTTATCTTCTTTCAGGATGTCAAGCCTGGGAATGTCTTACTTCAGAGAGGGGTGTGCAAGCTAGCAGACTTTGGCTTATCACGTGTTGTGCCTCGAGGAGAGAAACTTCAATGGGAAGGAGGGGGGACCCTGTGGTACCAGCCTCCCGAGTGTCTCCTCCTACAGAGACAGAGACAGCAAATGCGCTTTCAGCAGCAACGAATGATGTTTATGATTCAACCGTCAAATGGGGGGGAGGCCAATGCAGGGCGGGCTGTAGGAAGAATAAAAGAAGAAGAAGAAGAAAGAAAGACAGGGGAAGATGAAAGGGAGGTGGGGCAAGGGAAGGATGAAGGAGAAGATCAAGATATCAGAAAGAAAAGAGGTCGAGAATCGAGAGAGAATATGAATACAATACGTCATCGTTCTTCGCCGTCACAGGGCCTTCCTTCTTATACAGATGATCAATTGAGAGATCCTGAGGCCTTTATCAAGCTTCTTCCCCCTGTTGACGCTGTCCCTTTAGACGATAAGGTAGGTTCAAGTAGACGGCATAAGCAAGGGGAAGGATGAAGAGAGACATAGGAGAATAAGAAGAAGAAGAAAGAGAGGAAAAAAGAAGATTTTCTTTCTCCGAGGAGATGGAGATCGACTAGGTGGTGAGGGAGAAGAAGATATCTAAGAGAAAGGTTTCTTCTCTTTTCCTTTCATGTGGATGAACGGAGAAGAAAAGACATCTCCTGTATGTAGTAGTAGTAGTCGTAGTTGAAGCACATAGAGGTCCCTCGAAAGATCAAGGCAGATCTGAATTTGAGTGGCTGCTCTATCTTCTTAAGCCAGGGATCTCTCCTCCTTCGATTGCTCCTCACTCTCCCTATCTCCCCCTTTCTCTACGAACATACACATATCCATCTGTCCATACATACACACAGAGAGAGAGATGCGCCTGTCTATCGCATATAGATACACTGTTGAGCCTTTTTGCGTACATGTAGTTGTTTCTTCATCTGTCTGTCTATCTACCTATCCTCAGTCCGTCAATCTATCCATCTGTCTTCAGTATATCTATCTATCTTCAATCTAACTATTCGTTCTTTCACATCGGTCCGTCTCCAGTGAAGAGTCACTGGCTGTCTTCTTTGTATTTTTCTTTGCTCTGTGTATGATGGTCTTGCCGATAAGTGGATGAGCAAAGGAGCTGTAGTAGTAGTTGAAACGGGGTGATTCTTCTTACGCTTCAAGCAGGCGACCGCCGTTGTGTTTAGACTGTCCAGTTGCTAGACTTCTTTCTTTCTTTCTTTCTCGCTTCTGTTCATCTCAATACTTTCTCTCTATAGCCTCTTTCCTTTTCTCTCTTTCTCTCTCGGCCACGTCTTCTCTTTCTCTCTTCTTCTTATCTCCTGTTCTTTCTTTCTCTCTCTCTCTCTCTGTCTCTCTTAGATTGACATTTGGGCTGTAGGGTGTATCCTGTATGAAATGCTCTTCAACCGGTGAGCTGCCTCATCATTTGTTTTCTTCTTCTTCGTCTCTCCATCCGTCTTCCTCTTCTTCTCGTTTCTTCTCTATCCTTCTCCTCTTCGTTCCTCGGCATGCCAAAGAAGAGGCAGAAGAAGAAAAGAGACAGAGACAGATCTAAGCCACATTCCTCTGGTCCGTCGTGCTTCGATGATGAATACATACTATACATACACATCCATATACTATACATATACTATACATATACTATACATATACATACATACATAGAGTTAGCAACGGAGGTGGTTCAGCTTTGGTAAGATGGCTGAGTATGTATAGAACCAAATGATAGGCTCTGCTCGAAAGGGAATTCGCTCTCCTGTCTATCTAGCTTCAATCTTCCTATCTTCAGTTTACTTTTGTGTGTATCCTTGACCTATCTATCTATCTATCTGTCTGTCTGTCTACTTATCTATCTATCCTCGATCCATATTTCTGTCCATTTGCCTCTGTATCATGAATCGCCGTACCTGTCTCTAGTGTATCCATCCATTTAATTGTCTTTCTTCAGTGTATCTAGTAGAAGTAGAGAGAGGGGTGTCTTCTTCTTCTGCTTTTTGATGTATTGCTGTGAAGCAAGTTTCTCTTGACTTCAATGTGGACCCTCTTAAATCATCGAAATGGAGTAATCGTCATGTCTTCGTGTACCGAATTGCCTCCTGCAAGCTCATTCTTTCTTATTTCTTTCTTCCGTTCTTATCTCTTTCTCTGTCTTTTTCTCTTAATTAGTTGCCCTTCTTTCCTGGTTAATCTCTTTCTTCCTATCCTTTTTGCAGGAGGCCGTTTGGCGGGGTACCTTCTCAGTCTCATACCGACCCTGCAGGTAAAATGCCACACACAGAGACAGAGACAGAGAGAGACAAACTAAAGAAGAAGAAAAACAAGAGAAAGAGGTTCTTCTTTCTCCTTTCATGAACTGCTTGCTATCATTCCTTCATCCATAAGAATTATACCCTCCCCTTCTTCATCGCATTCTTCTTTTTCTTTTTCTCTTTCTTTTGATCAGCTCCTACAGTTAGATGTACCTATCGTCTCATCCAGGCTCTATCCCGCGTCCCCCCTCGATGTATGTAGACCCGCCTCTCTGTGATACCATTTAAATCAGACGTTAAGCAGTAGAAGAAGAATGTTTTGTTCATACAGTAGCAGTGAAGTGAATGTGCTCTTCTTGACTCTGCTCTTACGCACGACCACACACACGTATACAAGGACTCTGTCCCTACTAGCAGCCACACGGCGCCTACAACTGCTACTTCGACAAGAAAAGAGATTCTATTTTATATAATCTGGTGTATGTACACCACCCGGAAACAAAGTCTCCAGTCACCTCCGTGACTGATGATAAGGAATTTCTTCAAGCCAAGTTTTCAGATGCACGCCTATGTATGAAGCTTCTTCGCTAGTATCTATACTTATCCCTCCAGTCATCTAGGCTCTTCTCCAACTCGTATGGTCTGTCTCGCTCTCCATTCTCCCCGTAGGTAGATAGATAGATAGATAGATCCATACCTTTCTTAACTCATGTCCTTTCTTTCTTCTCTCTCTCCCTCCATATGTCAAACCAAAGATAGGTGTACATGTATACGTTTAGTTGTAGGGTAATCAACTCAGTAAGACGACTAGTGATAGACAGAATGAAGAGAGAGGGGAGGTGCTTAAAGAAGTCTATATTCTTCTATCCCTTCATTCTATTGGTGTACAGCGACGATCATTCGGGATGCGTATCGAGGGCTGAAATTTTTCCCTTCACGTACACCCGGAGGTGAAAGAGAAGTGGGGTTATTCGAGCAAGATGAAGAGAAAGAAAAGGAGAAGAAATCTGGGCTCCTTGCATGCACTTCAAAACAATCTTCTCCCTCTCCCTGTACACAAAACTCGTCATCAACAAAGCGACGGGATCGCGGCCTATCGAATTCGCCGAGAGGTGTAGAAGAGAGGACAGGAGAAAAACACGGAAGAGAAGGAGGGGAGAGACGAGACAAGGGAGATGATGGAGACAGCTCGACATGCCATGAAGATCTCTCTTCTCAATGCTTGGTAAGAAATGAAAGATAGATCGACGTATCGATGTAGGTATGTAGGCTCGATGCTGTTTATACTTCTATACGCGCATCACTGTGGTATTGAAAGGGTATATCACAGACGCTGAGGCCTTACTGTACTTCGGTCTAACTCGATTTCTTTCTACATATATGTATGTGTAGAGAGAGATCGACCGAGAGACATGTAGTCTTTCTTAGCTTCGTGTAGAGCCGTAGATGTATCTGGAAAGCCTCTCCGCATGTGACTTACTTCTCTATTATCTTCCAAGGCGGCTGCCTAACCATCCCGTTCGCAGTAGGCTGTCTGTCTATCTATCTATCTAGATGTGTTTATCGCGCGTAGCTAGATAGCTGTCTATGCGTATGGTACAGGACAGTACATGTGAAAGACATGGAGAGATCTTTACCTTGTCATCCTTCGCTACCTTTTCTTTCTCTGTGTCTAGAATTCTCCTCTATGTATACTCATACCTTTGTCTATCTATCTATCTATTTATCTATTTATCTCCATCTAACGTGTTGGTGAGGTTTTTCTTGTTCTTCCTTTCTTTCTTATCTCTTTCTTTCTTTCTCTGTTTCTTTTGGTTTGTCAGGATTTTCTGAGACGTGTGTTATCTTTTGATCGGCAACGTCGACCAAGTGTTGAGGAAGCTTTAGCTCATCCGTTCATTCGTCAGAGTCGCAGTAACGGGGTGTATAGACACTCGAAAACTTCTTCTTCGTCTTCATCTTCTTCATCAGTCCTTCGTGAACTTGAAAGGTGGGACCTCAAGAGGCAAGTAGAGCAGCAACAGCATCAAGAGAGCCACGGTAAAAGACGAGAGGATCTACCGAAATATGCCAAGGAGAGAAAAGATATCCAAGAAGAAGATGATCTTGAGACTGTAGACGGAGACGGGATGGAGGGAGATGGCGAGATGGTGCAAGATGAAGAAGAATGTTTCTATTTGAAGGAAGGCCTTGTTATCCTGGGGCGAGGTGAACAAGAAGACGAAGAAGAAGAAGAAAATTTCTAGATGAAGAACGGTGATAGAAATGAACCAAAACGAGGAAGAAGAAGAAGATAAACAAACGTCTTGCTCTTCTCTCTCTCTTACAGCTGCTCATGCCAATCATGTGAACCTGAAGACAACTCTCTCTCTCTCTCTATATATATATATATGTATGTGCCGATAGATGTATGTAGATAGATACGTATCCATCTATCTTTATGTGATGGCTGTAGACATACAGACACAAGCGAAGAGTTCGAGACTTCTGTAGTTTCTGCAGAACGTAAAGAAAGTTCGTATGTAGAAGAAAAGAAAGTTCAAGAGAATGTTTTGCTTGCATGTACTTGTAGAAGCTCTATATTTACTGCTGCTAGAATGACTACGATGCCGAGGTGCATGCGAAGATGGTTCTCTCCCTGTCCCCCTCTCTCCTTGTATCGAGAAGAGTAAGGGAGACTTTGTATGCTTCTTATACGAGTGTCCTTCTATACCTTCTGTTCACAAGACCCACAAGAAGGGGCAATCCTAGTCAGCCCTAAGCATGCTCTCTATCCAAATAGTGAGGACTGATAGAGAGGAATCGACAAGGAGGAAGATGGAGAAACGATACCTGAGTGAGAGATTGCATGCATGCATGCATGCTCGATCGGTTGACTGTAGTGTGTTGGGTGTCGAGTTTCTTTGCTTCATCGTGTTTTGGCTAACAATTCTTTCTTCTAACCTTCGGCCGGACTCACCAACTTCTAAAGAAAGTCTAAGGACTTCACAGTCTCATCTATTCCAAACTTGGATAAGTGACCGGCATGTGATTCTTCATCAATAGAAAACAGAGAAAGACCTATCTTTCTCTCTCTCTCTCTCTGTCATGTTTCATTCTGAATGACCGCCAAAGTGCTTTGAGATGCCTGTTCCACTGGGTAGCGATACATACAAGGAGATGGATACCTAGACCGACTTCTCCAAGGGAGAACCCAGATAGATGGATTAGATTAGATAGATAGATTAAGATGGATAGACAGACTGTAGACAGATATAGATTGAAGATGAACTTTCTCTTCTCCCTCCTGTCTTTGACTGAAGTCGAATGGAGAGAGAGAAAGCTTTCCTTTCTCTCATGGTTCGATTTTGGGGTGGGTGTTGAGCCGTGAAACACGTTTCTTGATCGTAGCAGATGCCAAGAAGGTATGAGATGGGGCGGGCGTGTTGCTGAAAACATGAACGGATTTCTGCAGCTTATTCTCCAAGACTTTGTTTGTCTTTGGAAAAAATAGACATATCATCTCTATTCTTGAGAAAGGATAAAACTTCTTCGTTCACCCTTCATGCTGACTGCCTCATGCACGGTCGTCATCACAATCATGAAAATCCTTCTGGGGCCGTGTATCTTTGTATGTATGAGTGCATGCATGCGTTCATTCACACATAGCCACACACACACACCCCTCATACACACCCAAACAGATGTGCGGAGAGCTATAGGAGCACGCAAGAGTGGGGGGAAGGCTTCTATTGCTGCCTGCCCTCTCGTGCTGCTGCTAGCTTCAAGAGACACCGCACTGAGGAGAGATCTTGACAACAGGAAGAGACACCCCGAGCGAGGAGAAGATACAGACGATCGGGACTTGTGGTTAGAGAAAGTGACGTTATCAACATAATACATCATATTACGCTTCATGTGCAGATGAAGACGTATAGAGATGGATGTATAGTATACTCTATGATGAGACTGGATCTTATTCTTTCCTTGCCCCCCCGACATCTTTGTATACGGAGAAAAGCAGAAGAAGAAACTGCCAATGTGTACCGCTCAGACAAAAAAAAGAAAGAAAACTGACACTCCAAACACGAACTCCTCGCCTGCTCTGCTTTCTATCTTCTCTTGTCTCAAGAAGGTCTTGAATACAATCTTGCACCTACATATATATATGTTTGCATGTGCCTTTATACGCATGAGATGAGTCTGTGTCTCTCTCTATATCTCTCTATGAAGGACTGTCTCCATCTCTCCACACGCTATAGATAACATCCCTTCGTGACACTCTCCCGCTTTCTTGTAGAGACAAGCAGGCTGAGCAATATGAATACGACGTAGGGGGTAAAAGTGTCTTGCAAGCATCCGCATGCATGCACGCATACATTCCCCCTCATGTTTTTTGTAGAGAGAGACATCACAAGACAAACAAAGAATGGATCAAAGAGATATACATGTCTCCTCCTCTTTCCACACTCCACACGTATACATGGGAAAAAGGATGAACTCGTCCCCGCGTGAAAACTTCTCTCTCTTCTCTCGCCTTGATGCTGCCTACTCATCTCATCCACCTCGTAGTCATTACGCCTCCTGGAAGTCTTTCCTTCTTTGCCTCCTCCTTATGGACTATTCAGAGTCCACCTACTGCGCTTCGTACTCTCAAAATGGATCTATAGCCAAGCGAGCTCTCTGGTGACGTCTGTTCTCACTACAGATCTCCTCTTTCCAGAGCGACCCTGGTCATACATACACTTCGAGCGAAGACGGCGGTACGCCTTCTATTATCCTTGTGCATGCATGCGCGTACACAACAGCCGCAGCCTTTACGGTGAGAGAAGGGGTTGAGGGGGGGAGTAACATAGAAATGTAGGAGCACAGGCCGTGTCAAATGAAGTGTAGGAGGCGCACGGCCTCTTCCTTCCGCAGTACACGTCAGGGGCTGTGCATGCACGTGCACTTCAAATAATGGCTTCAAAGAAACCAGGTGTATGCACACTGTTCAGACGGAGTTGTTCTCCTATACGGACTCACTCTTGCACGGAAACCCTCCTGTGACCCCCCCCCCCTGTCCCAGGTACTCCCATACGCGCATCTTACGTTCGTTTCTTCTCCGCAGGTAATCTATCTATTGCTTCTCTTCTCTCATTCAATTGCTCTCTCTCTCGTTTGATATACATAGATCCAGATATCTACGCGTATATAGAGACGACTCACAGGATCCCATCATCCTCCTAATCACTCTCAGAACTCTGAATCGAGCTCCTGTCGGACTTCTCTCTCTCTATCTAAATAGACATGTATATAGAACTTACCAGTTATGAAAGAGGTGGTATATGTGTCGTTCGAGTAGAAGAGTTCTTTCATACTC
>NW_027154826.1:0-155 GCF_002600585.1 Cystoisospora suis
GAAGAAGGAGAAGAAGAAGAAACATCAGAGCAATGAAGAGTATTCCATTAAGCCTTCTTCTTCTCCCCCTATCGATACAAGCAAATGGCCTCTACTTCTCAAGGTAAAGAACAGATCACTCAATCTGATCTACTTCCTTTCTCTTTCTTCTCCTC
>NW_027154826.1:592-777 GCF_002600585.1 Cystoisospora suis
TACCCTTCAAGGTGTATGTACACTTGCCCATATGTCCCCTTCAAAAGACGTATGACGGCCCCCTGGTTTCGCAGGTCATCCCTCGTTTCGTCATTACACATGCTTTATGCGGATTCTCTCTCCAATCTTTCTCCCACACGACTTCGCATCATCTTCTTCTCCAAGTCTCTCATCCAGTCGATTGC
>NW_027154826.1:1307-4942 GCF_002600585.1 Cystoisospora suis
GGAGAAGTTTGTGGAAGAGAAAAGAGAAGAGGAATGGGTTAGAGAGGATGATTGATCCAGGATGGGAGAGAGAAAGGTGTCTGTACACGCTGTCTGTCTTTCCACACAGTACAGAGATTCGTCGCCAGAGACTATGTATCTCTGTATCTTCAATGGAGCTATCCTTGATTTATATATATTCCTTCTTCCTTTATTCTGGGTCTGTCAAGTGAATAGTATGTATGTAGGTATTGTATTCATGCATGCAGAGGGGAGAGATACAGAAGAGCTTGTCTCTCTTGAAGTTTCTTCATGTTCGCATCTTCTTCCTGTATTCGTGCTTTATATATATAGAGAGATACATATCTCTTTTTCTCATTCAGTTTCTCTGTACATATGTATCATTCTTTCTTCTCTTTCTCTGTATCTTCATGTATGTACACCCGGCCTTCTCCCTTTTCTAGCATGTCAATCCTGCAGACGCATAGAAGCACTCTCTCAGCCACAACTTTCCTGCGTCTTTTTCATCTCTTTCTCTTTCTATACACTAGAAGCTGCTGAATGAGAGCGTTTGTCTCTTTCTTTCTTTCTTTCCAGAGCGACGCGTCTAGTGAAGTCTCAGCAGTCGGCAGGGAAGGAGTACGTCTGTATTGTCAGGTTTCACGCTCAACCTGAAAGCAAGGCCAAGGTCGCAAGAGTAAGATCCATAGAACTACACGAAAAGAAAGCTATTGTCTTGTCTTTCTTCACCTCGAGGCAGTTCCCACTAGATCTAAGTAATGCTCTACTATATACATATACATATTTGTCTATATATACGTAGAAAGCATTATACTCGGGGGAATTCGTTACATACATATGAGAGGCTAGAACCATATACCTAGATATATATATGTATACATGTATATATATATCTATATGTATATATGTATGCTAGGTCTATCGAACTAGGGTATACAAAGAGGAGGGCAGTTGAGAGTTTGGCAAGCTCGTTTGTGTATAAGAGACTTCTATATGATTCTGGTATAGACCCTCTGCTTCGAACGAGAGCTAGAGATAGATCTCTTTACTGATCTTCTGGCCCCATGTCCATGAGTGTAGATGCACGACAGTCTACCTGTATATACACTCAAACACTGCCACCTGAAAAAGCACATAACAATTCTTGAGACCTAGGTTTCTCGGATGGTGTCTCTCTACCTAGCACGACTCCTATCTATCTATCTATCTAGAGCAGAGGTGTGTACGCGCGACTAGAACGATTTACATACTGCCTCCTACCTCCGTGCTGTTCCTCTCTTTTTTCGCATGTAGACATACCGTCTGTTTAAAGAAGATCTCTCGAACTCTTTCTCACTCTAGACCTACATGTCTATACATATATATATGTATACATATGCGTGCATAGAAATTTCCACATGCTTTCCTACATGCGTGTATATACTTATGTGTACGTAGCTATAGATGTGTAGACAGTAGTAAGAAGATGAAGTAGAATATCTTCGTGATTCGTTTCTCCTTTTCTAGAGTGTGTACATCTCTCCTCTTGTCATTCATGTCTGTGATGTGTGAAATACACATACTACTCCAGGCTTTAGATACGTTAACAGGAGCTTTGTTTCAAAGACCTCCCGTCGTAGCGGCAGTTAAGAGGCAACTCCGTATCAGGTAAGAGAACACCCTAGACACTCGAGTCGAGTTCACTCAGTCGATCGAATTGCGTGCGAAGATAAAGACACCCGAGGCGAAGTCTCTTCGGTCTTTTTCTCCGCATATAAGCCGGTCGATGTAGATTGTCAGGGCGAAAGTTCATTAACCCAAAAAATCAACCTTCAGCAGGAGTAGTATGAATGGTGACGTTCACACAGATAGATGGATAAATAAGTAGAAGAGAGACAGGTAGAGAGGTCAACAATAGATAGATAGATAGATTGTTTAGGATAGAATGACCAAAGGTAGGTAGACAGATAGGTAGATTATCGAAGGTATCTGTGGAAAGGTAGAGGTTTAGGATGGATGTGTTCCTACTGCTTTACACACGGAGGGGGAGGAGATTATAAAGTGAAGATGGATAGTGAGAGAAAGTGAGAGATAGATAGAAGGAGAAGAGGGAGAAGGAGAATGCGGTCGAAGAGAGAGGAGATCTTTATGATTGATGCTTCACAGGAATGAACGGAAGACTAGAGCTGCGCTTTCTCACTTTCCTGAAAAGAAAACTTGTGAAACCTAACATCTATCTATCTATCTACATCTATATTTATATCTACATCTATATCTCTCTATATCTGTCTAATCCCCTGTATCTGCAGGCGCTTGTCTACACCCACGTGTGTATGTACATCATGTATCTCATCTATAGACTACGAATGTCTCTCAGAGTTGTTTCCTCCCCCGTCAATCTCTTTTCTTCTTTCGCTTTCATACCTCAACCCTTTTTTCTTTCTTCTCTTTCTCTCTATTTCTCTCTATCTCTCTATCTTTCTTTCTCTTTTCTTTTAGAACGATCTACGAATCGAAGCTTCTCGATTACGACGAGCAGAGACACATGGCTGTTTTCTGGGTCAAGTGCGAAGCAGGGACGTACATAAGGACCCTCTGCGTGCATCTGGGGCTAGTACTAGGCTGTGGGGCACATATGCAAGAGCTACGGCGTGTAAGAAGCGGGAATTTAGGCGAAGGCGATCATATGGTGACGATGCATGATGTTCTAGACGCTATGTATGTCTACGACTCGACAAGAGATGAGACGTATCTAAGAAGGACCATCTTCCCTCTGGAACTTCTTCTTACGGGCTTCCCAAGGATTGTCGTCAAGGATAGCTGTGTAAATGCTATCTGCTATGGGGCGAAGCTCATGATTCCGGGAGTTCTCCGATTCGAAAGCGGCATCGAAGTAAATCAAGAAATTGTCATGATGACTACGAAAGGAGAAGCTATTGCTCTAGGTAAGGACGAGAAGAAGAAAGAGAGAAAGAAAGGGGGACGGTGGTTGGGCTTGCATGCACTGATGCATGCATGAGTGTGTGGGTCTTTGTGGATATTGCTGCATAAGTAGTGAAGATGAAGAGTCTAGAAGAGAGAGAGAAAGGGGGAAGGAATGAAGGAAAGATAGAGAAAGAAGGAGAAGGAAGAAGAAGACACAGAGATAGAAAGGAAAAGAGAGATGAAAGAGATAGATGGTGAGGGGGGGTGGATGTGGATGGGATAGAAATAGATGAAGAAAAAGAGCTTTCTTCTGCTTATTCCTTTTGATGTAAGAAGAAGGAGACACTCGCCTCCCATAGGAATGTCAACTCAGGAGAATGTAGAGACAGTCTAGATGTATGGATGGACGTATATATACATTCATGCATGCAAACCATGTATATCTCTAGTTCCTGTACATCATGTGTATCTATGTATATGATTGAGTATATATATATATATATATATATATATATATACGTATCTATAGGTATCTGAAGTCTCTCTATGTCTACATGTAGTTATGCCTATATATGCACATATCTATGTATATCTATGTGTGTATGAACTGCATGCGTGTGAAAGGCTATTTCGTTGTCTGCTTGTGTTGGGTCTCTTTCTTTTCAGGAATCGCGCAGATGACTTCGAGTGTAATTGCTTCAGTAGACCACGGGGTGGTAGCGACAATTAAG
>NW_027154827.1:0-5828 GCF_002600585.1 Cystoisospora suis
TCTGCACACGATTCAGCTGCCAACTTTTTTTCTAAAGTGTGACACTCCGGTTTCCCGTGCTACGACCTTTCTCCCTCGTGCGTGTCCTCCCCCAAGCTGCGGCACTGTGCGGGACCGCTATGTGTGTGTGCCCTGAAGTAAAGAAAAGAAGAAATCCCTGTTACACAAACAGCACACTCCGAAAATCTCTCTTCTCCCCTCTCGTGATTCTTGGAGCCACCGTCACACTGAATCAGTGATACATGCAAGGCACTTGCAGTCCTAGCAGGAACGGTGTGCATGCGTAGAATTTGACGGTGAGCCGTCCGCGTTCTACCCGGCGACTTCAGCTAATACCAAGGTTGTTCTGGGCACCTAAACCAATTCTTTCTTCGCTTCTTTCACGTCGGGAGGTATATCTCTAGGCGCCGGTTTGGCGTGGCAGTCAGAACTGAAAGATTGGACATGCACTCACGTGTGCCGTTCATCACTATCGCTTGGTTACTTAGTCATTCCAGATGGGCTGGAGTTTGTATCGGGATGCGTCTGCTGGTTGGTTTTCCTTTTGTTTCTTCGCTTCTTCTTGACAGTCTCTGACATCGGTGCCACGGTTTTGCCTTGTTGCGGTATCGAAAACCGTGTCTTTTTCCATGCGCGGCCATTGTCAACAGGGGAGACCCTTCGAGTCAAGGTGTCTCCCATGTACGGATAAGTTATCATGACTGCCCAGCTGCTCTCCCGGGACACCAGGGTCTCTCCTTAGCACCCACAGACCATCGGAGAGCTGTCTCTCACGGACTCTCTGTTTGTTTTGTCGCATAGTGACTTTCTTCCCTACGAGCCTTTCGTGCGGGCGGATTTCGCCTTTCGTTGCTTCTGTTGAAGAGAGAACACGAGATAGGAACATCTTCAGGTAGAGCCACTTCACGTGTATAGCAGGCCCCTTTCCTGTTGTACTTCACGTTTGGTACCTCATTATCTCTCAAATACTGGTAGTCTATCGACTCAGCGAGCTTGCAGGCCTGGGTGACCTATGGCGCTCGCTTCATCTTGTGTCTAGGAAAACTTCCTCTACTTCTCCTTCAGAACTCTCCTTTATTCTTCCCTACATGCACCCAGGAGTGTAGCTAGCTGCATGCTATGCTGCAGATTTCTGTCGTCTTTCCTTCTCTTCAACCCGCCTGCTATAACACCTCCGGAGACAAGGTTTCTCCCGTATTCACGTGTATGGTCTCATGCGAAGGGAGACTACGGGAAAATTCAAGCGCATGTTGGCTGTGTGAAAAGGCATAGGCCGTTTGTGTTGCTAGAAAGAGAACAGCTTTACCTCGAGGCAGCTAACACTTTTCTCGACACTATGCGAGAATCTTAGGCCCAGAATTGGCATTTTCCGTCTTGGGCCCACTTACTCTTTTCTTGCTTCATAACACAATAGTACAGGAAGTCGGATGGATCCCCACATATAAGCTTTCGTCTCCATTTTGGGAAAACACCATGGACACCTACTACAGAGGACAAGACTCGTAACATAACAAGAAAGACAAGGAGACTTAGAAACTTCCCTCTTCCTCAACCTTCTTCTCAAAAGCTATTCATTGTTCCTGGCGCCTTTGCATTTACAAGCCGCTAGGGAAAATCTCGTGTCTCTTTTAACTCCTTCTCCGCTGTACATCTTCTCTCTCCTCGTTAGGACTGCCTCGGTTGATGAGATTTCGATCTCTCCTTTCTCTCCTTCTTCTCATCTCTCTTCTTTAGACCGTCACATCCACTTGGACAGGCATAAGAGCGTCTTCACCGAAGACCTTCTCCTTTTTCTCTCTATACACATTCTATTCTTGACGGTGTTGTCCCTCCTTTTACTTTCTCTTTGACTTTCTCTTTTCCACTATCTCCTTCCATCTAGCTGCTCCTGCTCTCTCTCTTTCTCTCTAGCGAACTCTACGTAGATATGTCCACACATCTCTACCCATACCGAATATAGACACATATCTACGTATCTATATAAAGAGAGCCAATCATTCCCTCTATAGATACAACATGGAGGTCTTTGCTGATACGTTTCTCTTCTCTGCTGCGTCTTCGGTGGGTAGCAAAGGAGACCTGCAGGATGAAGGCATAAGAGCAGGGAGTCAAGTAGCAGGAGACACATCGACGAAGTCTTCTACTCTCGAGAATGTTGAAGGAGGAAAAGTATCAATCATGGAGACAACAATACCTTATTCCTCTCTTCTCCATGTGGACGCTTCGTTCCTATCAACATTTATCGCGTCTTTCTTTGTAATTATCTGCTCTGAGCTGGGTGATAAGGTATGTCCTCTTCTCTTCAGACATTTCTCTTTTCCCGCTTTCCTACTTGATGCCTTATCTCTTTCTTCTTTCCACGTTTCTTGTCTCCCTTTGCTTCTCTCTAGTATCGAAGAAAGTCACGGGTCTTCTTTTCTCCCTCATTTCACGATTGAAAGGCCGCAGGACAAATGGCGCATCGTAGTGCAAGAAGGCTAGCTTCGGGCGGCGTAGGAATCTCTTCGTCTTCTCTGTATGTGCACGAACATCTCCTTGGCGCGTGGAATAAAGTGACTGAAGACATGTAAAGATTGATACGTAGATGGATGGAGTGACATTCTTTCTACTTCACTGCTCAGTAGAAATTGAACGTAGCACACCAGCGGGCAGTAGCTAGCTACACATAGAAGACGTGGGGTATATATCTCGATTGTCGATGCTCCCTACATAAGAGGAGGGACTACCTCCGGAAGTCCACCGTATGTGCCTTCTATTGTATGTACACGCTCTACGGGTGCTGAGCATGGCTTGGAAGTGTATATCTGGTCATGTATGTCTATGTATGGATGTGTGGTTTGTGTATTCAGACGTTCCTCATTACGGCCCTACTGGCGATGAAGGAGGGAAATGCTCTATATGTTTTTGCTGGCTCAATCGGAGCTTTATGGCTCATGACAGCTCTTAGTGCAGCAGGGGGTGTAGTTCTTCCTGCCCTTCTCTCTCCTCAAGTAACGCATGCAATCATGATCGTTATGCTCTGTGTATTCGGCATCAAGATGCTCTATGAAGGCTTCACTATGGAGGACTCAGGTAAACATCTCTTGTGGTTAGCTATTAGGCATACATCATTCACAGATAGACTCGAGACATTCACTCTATTCTTCAGAGGATAAGTTACGTAATACCTCTATGTATACATGTATGTGGGCCTATGTACATATCGGTATAGCGGTATCAAGACGTAGCTCTCTTTCGAAATGAAGAAGATAGGAGGAGGAGGAGCAGCAGAGAAAGAAGAGAGTCTAGGAACACAGCAACAAGCGGCGTTAGCAGTGTACATGTACGTTAGCTCATATGATGGTATCAAGTACACCCTGTATTCTTCGGATGTAAGCTTTGTAGCCACGTCTACATGTAGACATACATATATATATATGTATAGTTAGTATTTGGTTGCATACAAGGGAACATAGATTGAGAGACTTATGATAGACACAGGTAGAGAGATATGTTTGTATGTCTGTGGAGACTTCACGATAGTGATATTACACGCTTGTTCATACGTGATAGATATATAGACTCCCCAACATGGCGTGGCTATATGACTGAATAGACTCTATGTGACCAATCCGTAGCGATGTACACTGTTGGCTAGTCTACATATCATTGGATAGACATACGTGTGAACCTCTTGCCGATGTATATATCTTGCTTGAGTGTCTCGATAGGATCGCGGCTACTCCTAGGGTGTATCTTTGTGCGTGTGTCTAACGGTTTGTATTCCTCTGTGTTTCCTTCGCTAAATAAGAAGCAAATCATTCTATCTCCTGTGTATGTCTATGTATATTCTATATCCCACACATATCTACTTCCATATATGCAGATATCTTCTGTGTATGACGATGATGTATCTGACAGAGGGACTCATCCAAAAACTGCACGTGCCCGCTGTCGCACATGTGGGTCTTAGAATTCTTCCTTTGTATCCGCTAGATGCATATATATACATCAGTTCATGTGCATGTACATATGTATACCTCTCATACCATGTATGGCTTCTCTTGACTACGGGTTTCGCACGCCACGCCTTTCTCGCTTCGAGTAAACCTACCGCCGTATACGACGGGGTCTCCTCCTCCTCCTCCTCTTTGTCTCGAGTCTGACCCTGTTACCTTTTGCTTCTCTTCTTTGGTGTATTTCTTTAGACACGAGTGAGGAGTTAGATAAGCTCGAGCATGAGCTCTCACTAAAGAAAGAAGAGACTGAAGAAGAAGGAATGGAACTTCACAAACAGCCTGGGGCACCTTCGTCCAGCAGTACTACTACTACTAGTAGTCGGAGTGCTGCAGGAAGAGATCACCCGACCGAGACCCGGCATGGAGCCAAGAAGAATGGTGGTCTTCATTCTCGTAAGTACTCTCCTCCCCCTCAAAGCCATCGCGCTATCTATCAGTGTACACGTATCTGTCTTTCTGTCTCTACCTGTGCATGTGTTTAGGTGGTGTGTGTACGTGTGATTGGATTGAGCTGTATCTGTGTGTATGCCAGATGAAGTGTATAAGAAACAAGAGGCTTCTNNTGTGTATGCCAGATGAAGTGTATGTCTGCATGGGACCTTCGTCTTCATATCTCGGACATCCACTGTGGCCGTGTGTTCGTTCTTTCAGACCTTTGTGTGACCTCCCTCACATTCCCGCACTGCGGCCTCGCGTGCTTTTGCATATTCGACTGTCCATCTCCATACATACATAGATGTATACATGGACATATATACATGTATATGTGCGTATGTATGTATATACATTTATATATGCATGCACATATAGATCTATATGAGCATCTCTGCTTACACTTGCATACGTCAGCACAAGGACGACGCACATTTTACATGCATGTGCATGTATCTATTTACGTGTATGAGCTGTCTCATGTTTCTCAGAGACTTTGGGAAGTCCGTAACTCTCTACTGTATGGATACGTGCTTGTAAGCGATGCTGGCACACCACTCGACATACCTTCATGATCTCTACAGGGCCTTTCTGTAGAGACAGACACCAGAGCTTTCTGAGCTCTCTGTTTGTCTCTCTCTCTCTTCGTTTTCTTCTACACGAGTCAACATCGTACTTCTCTGGCGAGGTGTGTTCGTTGTGTAGGTCATCCCTACGGGAATTCCCCAGGCGCGACCACTGAAGAGTGTCTGGATGAAGAAGGTAGAGGAGAAGACGGAGATGACGAAGAAGAAGAAGAAATGAGAGCTCTAAAAGCTGAAGAGCACGAGGGAGAGATGCGAGGACTCAGTAAAGGAAGAAAGGCAAGAGTGGGAGGTGGAGAAGAAACATCTCTCAAACAGCAACCGTCGCAGCAGAAGTCTGGTGCTTCTTCCTCCTCGACTGACAAAGTAGACACCGCCAAATCGTTTTGTTCTGCGTTCCGTATGCCCTTCTGTAGATGTGGACACGTGGTGTCTACATGGCTAGCTGGCGTCCTGAACCCCTTCTTCTTACAGAGCTTTGGCTTAACCTTCGTGGCTGAGTGGGGGGATCGCTCACAGATCTCCACCTTTGCTCTTGCAGCTGACCGAAGTGTTGCAGGCGTCTTCGTAGGTAAGAACATCTCCATACCCCCCACCATCCTGTACAATTATATACGCTATCTCATGCGTCTATATGTACAGACGTGTGTATATGTGACGGATGTCTAGATGAATATGTACACATATCTTCTTGTCCATGCTGTCGTAGGTTTGAGTGACCTCCGATCAAGTTGTCCTTCATCCTTCCTCAGAACACCTGCCTGAAAGCTCTCCCGTTGGTTGTCTCCCAAGTGTCTCTTTCTTCTTCTTCTTC
>NW_027154827.1:5986-6401 GCF_002600585.1 Cystoisospora suis
CCACACGACTTTTTCTACCACCTGTATTGCGGAAAGAGAAGATTTCTCAGCCAATCTCCCTCCCCCCCCCCTCCTGAGAGGTTTAGGGTTGGTCTCCACGACGAGTGTTTCTTGTGTGTGTATGGTACTCCATCTAGATGTCTAGCTCGTGTATAGTTCCCCTAGAGTCTGGAGAAGAACTTAGAACTCCTCTCTTTCTATTCAGACTTTCTGCCTGGCTTGGAAGTTCATGAAGAGACTCGCAATACCCAGAAGATGTGAGGTGGAGTGTATGGGGTGAAAGGTGCTACCTTGCTCAGTTGGAGTCTCTTCGTCTTCATCTGTTTCTTTCTTTAGCGTTTCCTTCTTCCTGTCCTTTGTTAGGCGCGGCGTTGGGTCATGCTTCGTGTACTTTTCTCGCTGTCATGGGAGGGAA
>NW_027154827.1:6427-31357 GCF_002600585.1 Cystoisospora suis
GAAGAAGAGGAAGAGGAGGAGGAGGAGAGAAACAAGCGGGAGAAACACATGGAGGGGCGAGGAGACGATGGTGTCTCGTACAGCTGGGCTGGCGTCATAACCATAGTCACCCTGCTATTCATCGTAGTAGTAGTAATAGTGTATGTACACTGCACGTAGATATCTGCACATGTGAATACTTTTACACGTATGTACTTGGATACATACATATAGATATACATATATATATATGTACGGGTGTGTGTGCTTTGATGAAGCATATAGAAGCAAATGCCGGATGGTGAGTTTCGCGGAGTAAAAGATTGGTAGAAGGAAGAGGAGAAGAAGAAGAACAGTAGAGCAAGGAGAATGTTGAATACGCATGGTAGTGGAGGTTCACGGGGGTGTGGGGGAGAGGTCGAGTTGTATGATGCCAATGGAAGAAGATCTTTGCGTGTAAGTAGCAGGCTGGATAGACAATTCCTGTGTCATTTTCATGAAATTCAAAGATAGATAGAAGAAAAGGGGAGGCCTAAGGGAGTGCCTTGCCGATGAAGAAGGAGATGGCGCAAGCATGCAGTCATGCGCATATGGCGTGTGTTGTGTATGCGCAGGTATCATGTTCCTCGGCTTTGGTATTGTCGGAGCTGTCTTGGACGTGTAAGTTCAGAGAACAAAGAAAGAAAGAAAGATTTAGTATATCTTATTCTTTCTCACTTCAAATCTCACTCCTACGTCTCCTGTACATACACCTCTTCACCTTAATGAAAAACTTCTCTTTCTGTTTCTTCCCACCACATGGGTATGGCTCTTTCCTCGGAACTCCCATTCACCTCCTTCTTCTCTTTCTTGCCTCCCTTCTTTCTTTCGTTCTTGGTCTTCTTTTCTTCCTCATCTTCTCTCCATTCGTTTCCTATTGCGGCGAAAGAAGTCATCTTTTCTATTCTCACAGAAAGAAAGTAAGAAGGCCTTAGGTAGCGTTCCCGAGTATCACCCGCTTACTGTCGTCTGCTATTCTCATGCAAAGCTTCATTTCAGAAAGAAAGAAAGAAATGGAGAGAAGGTGAAAGGAGAGAGATCTCGTATGGAAAGGATGGGAGAGAGGAGAACAAGTATATTGGTCTTTGCAAGCGTGCGTCCATGCATGCAGTTCATAATGGGGCATCAGGGAAAGAGTCTCTGTAGGAACTTCAACGTAGACTCTTCCTGCTTTCTTTCTTATTCACTTCTCTTAGTCCATATCTACCTCTTTCTTCGTTCTCTAACGAAATGCAGAGAGACAGAGAGAGACTTCAAAGGAAAGGAAGAAGTTTCTTCATATCTCCATGAAATACAAGGGAGGCAGGGAAGGGAAGTGTAAAGATGTAGCTTGAAGATGATGTCCGAAGATTTCTTTCTTTCTTCGTCTTCTGGCTTTTTCCTTCTCTTGGTGTCTCTTCTTCTGTTCGAAAGATTCTCTCAAGAAGTGTTTAGCAGAGGTCTTTGCTCCATCACACCCGAAGATGAAAGAGAGACTTTCTTTGACAATGATATAAAGGAGTAATGCCTTTGTGCTTCTCTTCTTCCTTCCTCTCCTCTCTCTTTACTAATTCTCTCATTCTATATCTTCGTCACATCTGTAGGGACTGCGATAGCGCAGTTAGATGATAGCTGTAGAGAGAGAAGTTCATAGAGAGAGAAAGATAGTACTGCAGTGTATATGCATGAGATTCATAGAGAACTAGCATGCTTTTCTGAATCGTTCTTCAAGCTCCCTGTTTCTCTTCAAGAAAATGTTTCTTTCCTTTTCTTTTCCTCCTCTTTCTTCTTCTCTTCTTCACTAGCCTTCCTCTTGGTTTCATCAAGCGAGGCGCACATGACGTATGAATGATTACTTGTATGTATATTTATAGATATATAAATATTTACGTACGTAGGTATGTCTATATCTATGTGCCTATGTATATGTACATATACACACGTATGTATATCTATATCTCCCCCTACGTCTTGCTAGGTCCACTCACGTCACTCGTATCAACCATGCGATAGAATGACAATGATAGAGAAAGAGATTTCTCTGCTTTTTCCTCTTCTTTCATGATCTCCGACTTATTTCTGCTTTCCCTTGATCTTCTTTTTGAATCCAATGGCTGTCTACTTTTTCTCTCTTTCTTCGTCAACCTGCCTGTCTCTCGTGGCGGGATTACTTCGGTGAGCTTTCACGGTTTGGCTGAGTAGAAGAAGAAGGTTCTTTCTCTCCTTGGAGATCGAGTGTCTTCGGGCATCTTCAGTCGTTCCTATTTTCTTTTCTCTTCTGCAATCTACGCAGAAGCATATACACTTAAAGACAAGAAGAACAGGGGTGTACATACACCTGATTTTTTCTTTCTGTCTCGGTCCTTCTTTAAATCTCCCTTCTTTCTACCTCTTTTTCGTCACTAGTCTCCTTCTTTACCTTCACTCTTTCGCATCACAACAGAGAAGATTTCCGAGAGCTTTAACAAGACGGGAAAACGACCGAAGAGAGAGATAAGAAAGATACTTTTCTTGTTTTACATCTCTTTCTTCCTGAAAGAGAAAGATGGATCGAGTTTAAATGGGTATGTATGGACGTGGTCTACGCAGGTGTGGCATTCGCTTACTCAAGTTCTGAAGAAAAGAGAAGATCGAAGAAAGAAGACAGAAAAGAAAGAAGCGAAGAAGTATCTCTTCTCAGGATGGATGTCTGTGTGCTGATCGAGACACCCTCAGCTGAGTGTAGTACTTTAGCCACTTGTGTCTCTGCAAACGAAGAACTCGGGTCTCTCGTTTTGTCGCCCTTCTTAACGAGGAGAAAGAGAAGTCTACAGAAAAGAGAAAGAAAGAAAGAAAGAAGGAATCTTGTTTCGCGGTTCCCTGGGCAAGTAGAGTACATGTTCTATGTATCTAGACATATAGTGTTGACATACGTGTGTACATGTATATATATTATACACATATAGATCCTATATATATATGCATATACATAGATAGGCTGCATGTAGATACATGCGTATATATGGTCTCGGGAAGAGAAGTAGGTGTGTAGGCAAGACAGTGAGTACTTCGTGTGGGTGGTCAATGTAAGAGAAGCCGAGGGGAGGACAGGTATAGGAAGAGAGGCTTCGTAGAGGTCTCTTCTGTACGTATGGTCCGTTAGCAGTGCTACAATGATGAATAAGAGAGAAGCAGAAGGTTTGTTTACGGAGTGACGGAGTGGAAGTTGTGACAGGGGAGAGGAATAGAAGATTTCTGGTGCTATTTCTTGGCTGCAATGTGTAGAAGGGAGAAGAAAAAGTGAGACAGACTTTCAGAAAGCGGAAAAGAATTCAGAGTCTTAGAAGAGTTATCTGAACAGAGCGTATTCTTTAGTTTGAGAACGCGATGTTGTCTATGCTATCTGCATGGAGACAGCCGACGCGAAATTTTGTTTATACATACGTAGGTATAGACACATGGACTAGAGATCCTAAAAGAGGCTTGCACCTATATATGTCTCCACATAGGTGTAGGGATGTGCATATGGAATCTCTTCAGGACATGCATGCATACCTGTATCTATTTTAGAGAAATAAAGATACCACATTGTCACAGGATGGAGAACGAGTTGTTATAGAGGCCAGACCGGTACATGGATAGGCTTCTCTGCCCCTCTGTAGATACATAGATAGAGAGGGACGCGCCTGATAGAAAAGAAAGACAGTATCAATGTCTGATGGTCAGACGGCGAAGACGAACAATAAGCAAACGTACACGCCTGGAAAGGTGTATACTAACGAGACGGCCGAGGACGGTGGTGATATATGAGGGAAGGTCGTTCTTTCAGGTTCTGACTATGTGAGATCCACTCTGTATCAGAAGACTGTCGTCGTCATCAGTCAACAGCTCCTTGGGGAGAACGGAGAGAAGGAGATGACGAGAGAGATGACGTTTAGTCGTCCTAGTACTACAGCTGTCTTGACGCGCGCTTGTATTTGAGTCTGATACCGTGAACATAGGTCTTTTAGCGGAGAGAAAACGTTTTTTTTTTCTCCTTCCTTTCTTTCAAGTACCAGTTGCATACGAAAAGTCACTTATTCATCTTAAAGCCCTTGAATCCGTAGCACGGCTTCCCGGGTTCACTCTCTACCCAACAGGGACACACACGCTTGGAAATTTTCTGAAGAGGTTTGTCGGCTAGTAAAAAGAAAGGAAAACATGTGAAGTACACATAAGCATCTACGTATACTTCCGGTAGAGAAGTTTAGGGTAGAGAGAAGAGAGAGACGTGGATGGATGAGCATGATAGATAAAGTAGATAACTGCAGCGCCATACCGACAACTTAGACACAACCAGAGGCGAAACATGTGCACGTGTTGGTGTATGTACAGCCAGGAGGTCTCAAAGACTCGTGGCAACTGAAGTGCAAACAACCGCAACTTGTCTCTCCACCTGAGACCTACACACATGTAAACTAAACCGTAAGCATCTACGAAAATAGGGGGGCATATATTAGGTTTCAATGTTATGCCTTGGAAGACAGCAGATTATCTCGATGGTTACATTTTAGGCATGGTACAGTGAGGACTATCGTTTACAAAGTGTCGCATCTAGTACATACTTACTCGCCAAACTCTCTGAAGACGCGCAGTACATCTCTATAGCACGGTTCAGTATCTCTCACTCTCTTGGTTGCGCAAATGGATAAAGGAAAGAAAGCTAGTAAAACACGAAGGTGCTTTTGCTTCCTTTCTTCCTATGAAGAAAAGATGGTAGGAGGGGAACAAGTGCGTCAAGGCAACCCTCCTTTCTTTCGTTTCCGTTGTTCTGGCCGCACTGCAGGGGTGCTACCTCAATCAGGCCTCTGGTGTACAGACACCAGGGCAATCGAGCTAGCACTAGGTGCACGTATTCCCTTGGCCCGAATATACAAGATATCTGCTGTTAGCACTTCGGTACAGCATAGAAATATGCACGAGTATCCACTTCCTGCATTGAGTTTGTGTAGTAAACTCTGGTGGAAACAAGAAAGGCACCCCAGCAGGACCTTGTGCTCGGAGCTTAGGCGCTCCGCCTGAAATCCTTCTATACTTCTTTGCAAGACGAATAAAGGAGACGGATTCACGGCGCACAGGAATACCAACAAGCCAGGTTTTCTTTCTGAAACGCAAACAAACTGTAGCTTTTCTCCCTCTCGTTCTTGTCCGGTTTTGAGGCAGATCTTCTTCTTGTTTCGTTCAGTTTTTGACTTGCTGTGGGTGTTCGCCACCTCACCGAAGAATCCTGGAAGAAGGATCTTTCGTACGTACTTTTCTCACACGGCGACATACAGGCAGCGTCGTGATGTGCACATATTTATGTCTTTGTACTTGGCCTAGAAAGGGAAAAAACGGAAAGAGCCTGGTGAGACGAAAGAGCAGTTCTCTAGAGTGAATCTCACGGGATCCTTCTATGCGATGTGACGGTACGTTCTATCCGTTCTGCAGGGGACAGCGAATGTAGGCGGTTGCATGGTTCTGTACAGGTGGGACGCACGGTGTGTGCTCGTTGTATCCGAGATTCCCCACGAGGTGCAACTGTCAGACGCACCTGCGACAGCACCCAGGCGTGAAGTGCACTTGCTCCCGTTTTTGGTTCGGGTGCACGGTGCAACAAGCAACGTTCCCGCCATACCCGGGTCCAGAGCGTCGACTCCGGACAGGGGGATGGACCACGTGGGCGAACGGTCGCCAGGCGTCAGACGCTAAGTCGGGAATGCGTTGAGACCAGCCAGTGGAGTATGGAAACTGGTACCCGGGCTCAGCAGTACTTCTACTATATATGTAGTGGGATGCTGGCACGGAGTCTGACACGGAGCATCTTCTGTGCGCTTTTGACTTGGCAATTTTTCTGCCGCAGCTAACCAAATCGGTGCAATCTAGGGTTCAGTCTCCAGGAGCTTCAAGCTCGAGAGGAACAATTGATGGGAATGACCAGTCAACGAGCGAGCCAAGGGGGAGATCACTGATTTCGGTAATGTGGATTTATCAATGCACTGCGTGTACATGAACTCCACTAACTTGTCTAACACCCTCGCGTACCGGTACTCTTGTCACAGGCCTAAGTCTCGGTGGTAGAACACTGTCAGCCCCCATTGTGGCGGATAGGAGTGAACCCCAGTTTTCGTTAGTCTGTCCCTAGGTGTGCCACCCCGCAGCTCGGGTGGACATCCCTAGGAGTTACCCCGCAACTTTTGGGTGGATATCCCTAGAAGGCACCCCGCAACTTCGGGTGGACATCCCTAGAAGTCCCCCCGCAACTTTGGGTGGACATCCCCAGGAGTAACCCCGCAACTTTGGTGAATATCCTAGGAGTCGTCCCGCAACTTGTGGGGGACTACTGCCGTACCTATGTACGGTACAGTCGTACGGAGATGTTCTATATTCATACATACTAGGAATATGTACACTTGGAGCTAATAGACCTCGTAGAAGCATGTTTGAGTATAGAGTGATTAGGACAAAGGACTGCAGTATCTGTGAGACTTGTTACCTAGGTCAGGGTGGATTTCCCGCCAGAGCGATAAGCAGGATGACTGGCGGGGCTGAACAGCTGTCTTGTGTTGTCCCCAGTTTTGCATCTTGATAACGTTTTGTAGGAATCAGAGGATCTCCTCGTTGCATTCTCTGCTGTCCCCTCAGTCACTTCTTTTCTCGTAGAGATACGTCTGGGTAACGAAAGAATGTATCTGCCTGACTCAACTGTCTAGACAAACAGGAAGTCGTTTTGTTTCTTGGTTTGTCATGACTTCACAACGCGTCTTACCCGCGTACCTGGCAAGACTAGAGAGGAACAAGTAGTGAGTACTTCCGCCCATGAAAACTCAATAACTCAGGTTCTTGCCTACGTTATACAATGGAAGTATACAGATCTGGTATAGTCATAGCTGCAAACATCCGGTCGGGTCGGGCGGCGAGCTGTTGACCGGACAAAGTCGTCCGAGCTGTCCGACTGATGGTTCTGACAAGCTGTCCCTCTCCTAGCTCGGAGTGAACAGTCCGGTGTGATGAGTGTACGGCCCTGGAAATGCCGCGGCTTATGCAGACAAAGAGATGTCATAGCAAAATGATTAAGTTTCTGTAGGTTAGGTGGCAGTCAGGATGTGAAGACACCTACCTGATTACAGTCAACCACCCCCCAGCAGTTCCGCATTCAGAACTACCAAGCACGGATGGCTGTTGTGCTCTGAAAGAAACCGCAGCCTTCATGTTATACTTTTGTCCCTTGTGATAGCCGGGCCGGGATGCTGAATAGAAATAGCTCCACTAACTAAGCGGATACCTTGTCGCAAGAGGGAAAGAGATTTGTTCGCTACACTAGATATTTCAGTAGTCTTAGCTGATCTTGACAGCTAGTATAATACGTGCATGAAGAGGAACATAGACTGTTCAGTGAAGAGCGTAAGTACGAATGTACTGTCAGCTCTCTTGCCGTAGTACTCAGCAAACTCGTCGCATGCGCTAAGCAGAAAGTAGGGAGGAAATCTGGGAATCTTTCTCCTGCTCACTTCATTCAGGAGAGCCCAAGACTCCACCATTTACTGCCTGTGGCTGAAACAAGATACATACATTCTATATATGGGCACCTGAATCCATATACTTGAATCACAGACGGAATCGCAAGAGCCAAGGGGACCCGGACCAGTCACTGCTTGGTCTCTGTATGGCCCTTCGTCTGCTTCTCCAGTAGATACCCACCACGTGAGGTTAGATAGCTACGCCACAAGGGAAGGAGATAGCGAAAGAGAACATCAACGTCTCCAAGGCCTTCTTTGTATTACCTTTTTTCTGTCTACCATCTAGCCGTCTGTGTTAACTAGCTATCTAAGCTATCTACCTATAGTCTATCTCTCTGATCAGTCTACCTGCCTACGTCAGATGCAGACTAGTCCGTGGCTGCGCCTCACTGACACGCGCAACAGGAAGGCCAGTTCCGTCAATATATGTGTAAGCCCACAGGAGCCGTGGACAGAATTCCGAGCTCCACTCTCGCTCTCCTGGTAACCAACAACCGAGGAACTCAGAATGTGCACGCCCAGCGACTGGGGCCGGCCGTGAAACCCGCCTCTTGTCAGAGCGGCCGATGATCTTCCCCGGCGGACAGAGGCTTCCCCAAAAATTCTTGTACCAAGCCGCAGAAGAAAACAACCTTCGTAAGAGCCCGGAAGTGTGCAGGTAGGCTGTTCTTTCCTTGTTCAGTGGCACAGTGAGAGAAGAGGGGTGAGCGAGACCTGACGTGGATCTGAACGGGCAGTACAGCATTCTCCTCTCTTGAAATGTTACCCTGCAGAGTGTTCCACGCGTATGTGAAAGTCTACTGAAAGGAAATTACAGATTCTCTTGTGCTTCTCCTTCAGCTTAAGAGTATAGTTCCACAAGGCATCGGAATACACCTCGCCACGCTTACCGGGATGTGACTGTGAAAGCCGTTGCACACAAAAGAACAGAAGTTGAGCCAGGTAACTGAAAACGATTTCCCGCGACTCCTTCCCACACGCCTATCTATGCAGTAAGCCGGTCTAATAGTCTCACACTCGTACAAGCCGCAGGGGCCGTAACACCTTCCTGCTGTATGGTCATTCGCAGTTTGCAGCACACCTGCTACCCGCTAATCACTCTGTGCCTCGATGTGATGCGAAGGGAGACGAGACCTGCCCTTCTAACTCACATCATATACTGAGGTCGTATTTCCTTTCTGGGAAATAAAGCTGAGCCTTTCTTCCTCTGTCAGCTTCGACAGCCATGTTCCACACATTTCTTTAGCTGCGTGCTCGGACGAATTGCCGGAGCTCGTCCTGTCTTTTCGCCTACTTAGCACTGCTATGCAAGAACTCTATCTTCTCTGGTCTAGGCATTCAGGGGCGGAAGAACGCGGTAGCGGGTTAGGCTTTCCTTTTCCTTACATACTCAGAGCATACAACACCAGGTAACATCTGAGGCTAGACTGGTGTACAGGTACATACAGGGGAGACAGGTATGTTGTTTCTCTTCCGCAATGGAAGAAGCTATCTCTGGAGATTGACGGATAAATTGATAAGCGGCCAAATCGACCCGGTTCCCTCGGCAAGTAGTCAACCAGTGACCGGCTACAGTGGCGCTGCAACCTGCAGCTAGCAGTACGGCCGGTGGCGGCAAGAGCTTCTGTGTGTAGTGGTGTCGGGACGGCCAGCGCCGTTTCAGTCCTTACAGTGCCGGGAAGACGGTGGACCTGCTAGAGAGGCTGAGGGGAGTGTAGAGTGCTTGGAGAATGGACGACGGCTGAGTGATTCTCTAGGTTAAGCCACACTTTTTTGTCGGTACAGTCAAAGCAGCTAGCAACTCGAATAGGAGAGTTGAGCTGTACAGAACCAGCGATATTCGAGAATGCGCTGCGAGACATCCGAACAACACGAATCTCCGACCGTGTGCCCACGTTCGCGCTTCTACCGTGGAAGTGTGTGTATAGTATAACGCCTCAAGGAGAGAGCTATTGTCGCGACTCGAAGCAGTCTTGAACGGCAGCCCGTTGCTGGTGGTGACGTAGCAGGCGGGCACCGACGAGTCTGCAAACTCACAAACACCATCGTTTCAGTCTACTCAAGGAAAGTGATCGCGTCCATGTATGACGCCGTCGCACTGAGATGCGCAGAATCCAGGAAAGTCCATCAAGAGTCTTGGGAGGCTCTTGGAGTGGGTCTGTCTCTTTCACACGTAAACCTAGAAGACCTTCGCATCCGCCTCGTGGAAAAGGGACTCCTGGTGAGCTTCGTCCTTCAGCGAGCTTCTGGCCCCGGCGGCCCGCTCATCTCCGCAGACTGCGTTAGGCCCGTGGGGCCCACTGCCCGTCAATACACCAGAGCCCTACTCGGCTCGCAGGGAGCACAACGGAGCGTACCTCGATTGTCAGGAGGCGTACGGCTGTTGCTGCACATTTCACGAGACGCCTGTGAGCTCATCTTCCCGGCCCGCGCAAGAGCACCAGGTCAGCCTTCAAGTGTGAATTGGCCGGCAGTAGAAAGACGGCACCGCGAACTGACGTCGTACTAACGACCCCCCGTCGACAGTGAGCAGTCTCCTCCCTCAACGTCACCGGCAGCAGCCCGGGGAAGGCAGCCTGCATGTCTGGTGCTGCTGCGATTTGACCATCTATGCTGTTTTCTCCGTATATCTAGGCAACTACTAGTTTGCACGCAGGCTTATTCCTGCTTTTATTTCTCCTCTGTCTAAACAATGACAAGTCCAGAGACGGCCGGCGCGCAAAATGCTGGATCGACAGGAGTCACAAACGGCAGAGAAATGGCTTTCGATCCAGATACGCTCGGCCCCGTCAGTGCTGTGGAAGTACTGGAAAAAATTCGAGGAGAATCAAGTTCTGCAGACGCGAGAGTGGCAAAGAGTAAGAGAAGAGCCCTTTTTGGTGAACGGCATTCTGCTGCGAGGAGGCCGCGGGGGATGTCGAAGGTCTTGATGGCTGCCGTTGGTATTGTGTTGATGTCCCTGGCGGCGGTCCGCTTCATTCGGTGTTTGAGAGCATTGAGACTACGCAAGGCAGCTCATCAGGGAGTATCTTTCGGAGTCACACCGCGCAAGCTTGCCGATAAAGAGAGATTCCATTTCCTCTCGGAGGATGACACCGGCTATCCCAGCGAGCCACCGGCCGGAGACCCTCTCACTGGTGCTGATGACGACGTATTCATGACAGAAGAGTGCATGGAGCTCGTCATAGATTCGCCCCCGGCGGATGACCCGTCTGACCCCGCTTGGTCCGAGCCCTTCCCAGGCGCAGTGGAAAGCGAGGTGGCTGATCCTGAGCCTTTGACAGGTGAGACAGCGACAGCCGATGAGGCGGCAGACCCGTCGGCATCTACAACTCCGACACAGGATTCTCGTTCACATGGTGGCAAGCCTTCGCCAGCTCCGTAGTGACGCTAGGGTTGCCAGAGCGTCAAAACATGAAAATTCTTAAAGGTGTTCGTCACATGCGTCACAACTTCTGCACGTTGGATGAGAAGGAAGTTCGCAACCAAATCGAATAGCTGGTGAACTATATCTCGGACTTCGACGGTAGACAAAGACTCGTGCGAAGCGGCGTGTACAGGAGAAACAGATGGGAAGAGGGTAGCATCTCAACCGAGAGCACAGATGCAGCACAATGAAGGGGAGGAGGAAACTCAGAAACCAGGGTCACCGAACTTCGGCACGGAGAAAGGACAGGCGCTCCCGGTGTGGTGAGCAGCGTTTGAAGGGCGATGTCTGAGAACCTGCCATTCTATTGTGCATCGAAAAAATAAAACCTTTTCGCCCCTTGAGGTTTGACACAGGGCAGGTCTCGCAGATGGGCACTTCGTCGCTTCAGGGTGATACGCCGAAAAAGTGCCACATCTGTTCGTCGGGGTGAGGGTGAAATCAATGCAGCTCGTGTATGTCTCGGTTGACAGCGCCGACGTGCGGGGGTGGTAAGAGTTTTGTCATAAGAAAGGAGGCCTGAGTTACAGCTCGTTCGACCGTGCATAAGACGCTTTTTCTATGAGGATGGGTGGATCGTGAGGCGGATTCGATGCCTGAAGATTCAGAGCTGGTACTTTGCACTGAAGAGAAAGTTAGCTACATAGTACAGCCCAAGAATGGTAAGGAGCGCAAGTACTTATATTTCCGTCTCTTGGAGTAACAGAAGACCGGCACTGAGGGGAGTGTGTGTGTCGGGAAATCTTCTGTTGTTTTTGTTTGTCACATTGTAGTAGAGGCGTTATCTGCGCCAGCCACCTTCTTTTTCTGTCCAGACATCCAGGAAAGAGATGAGCAAAGCAAAGCCGTCTGCTTGAAGCAGCGGCGCTGCTCTGAATCTGCCGCTGCTTCCCTGCGTGTAAATATACGTTTTATGCTTCCAGATGGACGACCACATATGTATCTTCATAGGCGCATTACGGGGTTAGCACTGGGCACTTCGTTTTCTTTTCGGGAGGAGTAAAGGAAGCGCTGCTTTCTCACCTTTAGTCTTGTGTAAATCCAGGTCCTTCTTTTCTTCAAGTTTCATTTGGCATTTGATAAAACATCCGGGCGTATTCGCTCTCCAAAAGAAAGGAGACAGAGGAAAAGAAAGAACTTTCCACAGTGATATGCTGTAAGACACTTCTGATATGTGTTTGGTACTCCCGCTCTGTCTTGGGAGATGGAGAACCCATGGGGGTGTACATACAGGTGAGCGTACTTATGGACATGCACATACACATAGATATTTCTAATATAGATATACATACATATGACACAGACACGCTAACACATATACACACCGACGGAATCAATTATGATTGTGTGATGAGCCAGCTAGCTCCGGTAGGGTGTTTCTATATAGGGTAGTTGCATGAGCACAACTGCTCCGACTGTAAGAAACTTTGTACCTTTGAATCACTCTCACCGTGAAGCGATTCGCCGAATAGGTGACAAGGGTGTGTGCCCAGCTAGCCTGCGGTGATGGTCTGCCTACGATTTACTGCTGTGGGAATCGGAGGCAGAGGTATCCTCTTTTCCTTCCCTCGAGGGGCTAATCTTTTTGGTGCACGTACAATACATTGTACTTTTTTTTGCCTTAGTTACTCAGTTGTCGGATGATTTTTCATTTCAATCTTCCGCAAAGAAAGAAGATCAATGAGTGACTCTTTGGTCGAGAAAAGTATAGAAGAGAAGTCGACGAAATCCTTTCCCTCATTGAAGGGTGTACAGTGCTCCTCAGACACAAGTATTCTGCAAGACTAGAGTAAGGCAGGTATGCGGTACTTCGCGTAGGAAAATTATATGGAGTACCTACACGCCTGCCGTAGACAAAGGATAAAGGTGCACAATCGTAGGGGCGAACTATCATCGGGTGGAGGAGCCGTCGACCAGACAAGCTCGTCTCCGCTGTTCGGGTGTAGGCACTGACAACCTAGCTCCGCAGTAAACAAGTAACCATTGCAATGTGACGATTGTACGGCTCGGGTTTGATATCAATGCGTGGGAAAGCCGGGGTTAGGTTTAGGGCAGGCGTCAAGTGACGCCGAAGGTCTGGATCGCTATGGCAGCTTTTGGGACTATTTTAATGTACCTGGTAGCCATTCGCTCCATCGAGTGCCTCGCCGCGTTGAGGCTACGCGGTAGAGTCCATCGGGGATTGTCTTTGGGAGTCACATCGCGCAAGCTTGCAGAGAGTGCGGAGACACGGCGGATAGCCATCCATCGACCCGACAAATGTGCGGTGCCCAGTTCGGGCATGCTGATAGTGAATCGTCTCTTGTTGACGTAGGAGTCGCTCCCACTGAAGACCCAGAAGAAGATGAGAAAACGGGGCTCCCGTCCGCTCAAGATGGGTTAGAGGGCGAGACGGGAGTGCCGGAGAATCCTACAGCTCCGACTGAGGCCGATCCGTCATTGAGGAGAAAAGAATTGCTACGTTCCAGGCGTAGACTCGTGGCGGTACTCGGGGTTGTTACAGCTTTGCTCTTCGTGGCAGGCATCATCTGTGCAGTCTTACTTCATATGATTGACAAATGGAAAGGCATTGGGGCACTAAAATCCGCTGGTTTCGGACTACCGGGTGCTGGCATGCTGATGCTGGCGGTCACATTGTTGGTGGGCTGGAAGCTGGTGTGGAACCCACCTAAGGCGGAAGAGAACGAGATGAGTTAGGAGGGTCAGAAGACGCTGCAGAATCGCTGAAGTTGAGTGTTAGTGAAAAGCAGAGAGAGCGCCGTCAGTGGAAGCGGGCTGTTGAAGCCACGTGTCCGTGAAGAGGCTATTTTGTTTTGGCTCATGGAAACAAACAATGTCTAATAGCGGCATAGAGCCATTCTGTCATCTCGGGGGGACGGCAACGAGCAGTTGGCACGTCCTTTCGATAGACATTTGTTTACTTTATGCTGGGGGAATGAGGGGGAGGAGAGATAAAAGCACTCCCTTCTTGTGGTTTTCTCTCCGTCAGTCCGCAGCAGCATCTCCGCTGACTGTTGGGGCTCCGCTTGCACTGACCATCGAGCGCAGCTTCTGAATATTCCGTTCGTCTTCGGACCGCAACGAGTAGAAAAGAGACTTTCGTTTTATAAAGAGACGGATCGGGAGGGGAGATATGCAAGAGAGACAGCCACGTCATGAAGGGTAGCTAAAGCAGACTGTGTGAAAGAGGTTATTCCGTAGGATCAATACTACAGTGTATGTACAATAGACAACACAAACCGTTAAGTTTTTTTCTTTTTCATCCGTCTCTCCCCGCGGTTGCTGAAGGGATTCGAGGGGAGTGTGTGTTCTGAAGAAAATCTGTCATTTACTTCTCCGCAGTGCAGGGGGGAGAGCGTTTCCCTTATTCAAGCCTCTGCTTCCTGCTGTACACACACCATCCGTAGAAGGAGGAGATACGCAAAGCGGAGAGGGCCCAAGCTTGGGCTTCTTTCTTTGAGTGGAAGGTTTCATTCCACTTTCCTGCACATTCTTCTTGACATGTGTGGGTATATAAACAGCAGGTGGACACGTGTATGTGTATTATCATAAGCGTTAAGCAGGGGCAGGGTGATAAGTTTTTTTTTTCTGTATAGGAGATGAACTAACGTTTTTCTCTCCTGTCACGCTGGTCCAGATTTCCAAGCTTACCATGCTTCCGCCTTGGTGGTGGCGGTGGTTGTCTGAGAGTACTTTACTAAGGAGGGCGAGAAAGTAGTCTTTCTTACGTGCCTCTTTTAGTTGAAATAAGACAGCAGTGTGTTTCTTCGTGCCTGCATGACGGAGAAAAAAGGGGAGAGCGGGGGTGAAGAGAGAGAAGTTGTGTGTGACGAAAGTTCACGTTGCAGTTCTAGCAGATGCGGTCGGTAGGTTCGATTCATTGTGTAGTGGAATGGAGAATCTGTCCGGCTGCACACGTACACGGGGGGTGTACGTACATGTCTATGTATACTATCTCTCTATGTCGTCCAGACGACAATAGCTTCGTATTTTATATACGTACATAGGTGGGTACGTGCCTATTTGTATGCTAGACCACGTCATTGTAGTAGTTGAGTATTTGTATAGAGGGTAACTACGTAGGCAGGACAGCAGTGTCTTCAAGAATTCTTACGTGTCTCGGGGCGACTCTCCCACCCTGGTGACAAGCAGGATGGCTCGGAAAGGTAACTATCCTGTTGTCGTTGTACAGTATGTATTGTACTTGGAATCGGAGGCAGTGAACCGGCGTCTCGTTTCTTTTTTCTTCAGGGCTTTTTTTTCTTACGTGTACATTCGTGAGATGCAGTTGCCCTGGGTACTCAACTGTTGAGACAAGCCCGGAGTCACTTCAGTATCTTTATGATGAAAGATGGAAATGACGGAATGACTTCTCTCGCCCGAGAAGTAAAGGAAGAAAGAGAAAGGGAAGAGTTGTTCGTTTTCATCACTTCATAGGGACTTTCCCCTGATCATACACATACTACTGCTTATTCCTGCAAGAGCAGACGAAACAAATATCAGGTCCTTTGCGTATGAGCAATACATAATAGATATGTTCCTGCGATCCTGGAGGGGTTCTAAGATGTAGTAGTCATAGTAGGTGCTGCGAGAGAACATTCGGTTGAAGAGCCCTTTGATCGGAGAAGCTCACTTTCGTCGGCCGTAGTCACCAGCTTTCCCTCGTTTGAGACAGTGAGTGACCATTGGGGAGCCTGAGGCTGGCCCCCTGAAATACGGAGGCGGGGGAGGCAGCCAAAGAGGAAGGCGGGATGAATGTGCAGGGGAAGTAATAGACGACAGAGAAGCAACACGGTGCTTTTTGGTTTACCCGCAGCTACTACGGTGTGAAGACACTTGACCTTGTCCACCGGCATAGCATTTCCGCCATGTTGAGCACCACGTGCCGACAGCAGGCATCCCTTGATGAAAATATACGTGTTTCCTACTGCCGGTGAATCCTCCCGCGTTATAGACAAGCCAAGACACTGGATCTAGCTAGCTTCAAAATGATCTATATGTATACCAGGGCTTTTTTCTATTATTTTATGGTAGTACAAAGGATAACAGTACTCGTACCCGAGCCTGAAAGTATGTAACAGTTTCTTGCTTCGTGTTGAATACATACGGGTGTAAACGGCCTTCAATACCTGTGTACTTTTACATGCAGGCACACACATATGTTACTATTGCAGGAGACTAGTTTCTACGTGAGATGTTGCTATAGTCTTAGGACTGTGACTACGATGTATATATAGAAAGAGGGTCCAATAGAGACTAAAAGTATGAGTGTACGTTCAGTTGCTTCTGTAGAAAACTCCCATCATACTCATTGAACAAGCTGTGGGAGCGTTTTCTCCTTCCCTTTTTTTTTATGACTCTTTTCCGATCTTCAAGAGTCTGAACTCATCAGTTGTCGGGGTTGTGACGGGGGAAACAGGATCCGTACTTACATCGTACAGAAGAACAGACTTAGGGATTGGAATCTACTTCCGGAGAGGGAAGTTTGAAGACCGCGAGGTTCACACGGCCTCACCGTTTGATCTGTGTGTGATCCATCCTTCCTTTCAGCAGCGAACACGGTAGGAACGACATACAGGTAGATCACAAGGAAGACCTAGTCAGTTCAAAGACCCTGTCCGCCACGACGGGTCTTGCGTCGCCGCTGTGGTACCGCTTAAGCTCTCGGTTCCAGAGTGTTCTTAACCTGAGTAGGTGGAAGTGATTTGCCGTGAGGACATTGAGACTTGCGCCCTTGAAACACAGAGTCTCCAGAGTAAACTAATCCACTCTCCAGGGTCTCAGCCGCCGCACTTTACTGGCCATTGTGTGCCAACCCCGTACAGTCAAAGAAAACACCTCACTATCATTATTTTTGTGGCGTCGTGTCACTGACAGCAGTCACACCGCTGACAAGGCCGGTCCCAACACTAGTTGCACCGACACATCAGAGACGAACCCTTTCAGCCGTGTACAATGACGCATGCTCCACATCTACGCCGGACTTGAATCAAAACAGTCGGTGCCCAAGGCCCGTCCCGAAACAATGCGCCCCCACCATCCTCAATAGAGTTGTCAGGAGACGGACCGCTGTTTGCCCACCTGGGGAACGGGTCGCGAAACGAGACGACTTTGTATGGGATTCTACACGTACATGAAGGCATTCCCTTTGGTAGCTGGTAGTATAGTGAGAGAAGGGCGAAAGAGAGTTTGACGCAGGACTCGCAGTGATTCTATTTCTTCCGCACGAGACTTTCGCATGCGTACACAGTCTTCGGGAGAAGCGAGCACTCAACAGATCTGCTTTTGTTTTCACCTCTAGTTTCGGCTCAACAGTACGGATCTAGGGATCACAATAGCACACCTCCCCACTTCTACTAGAGACAGTACCGGCAGAGGACACTGCACATAAATGAACAGGGGGAGAGCCAGCTGATTGCAGACTGCAAACGTTCCCTTCTGTGCACGACTCTCTAGACAGTTGGCTGACCCTAGCAGTCTTACACTGGATCCGCCACAGCCTCTTCCCCGTATTCCATGTGTAGTCATCAGTGCATACAATATCTGTATCACCAGCTACCGCCTAATCTCTCTGCAGATCGATGTAAGACAATCGAGACGTTTCTTTCGAACCGACATCACACACTCACTTCGAACTCTCTTCCTCCCGCAAGAACGAAGCTGGGCCTTTACACCAATTCAATTGTCAGCCAGCATTTTTTCACGATTTTGAGCTAGATGCCTGAGAGGGGAGAACGGGAGCTCGTTCTTTTTCTTGGCTCCGTTCGTAGGGTCTTACAAACGGCAGAATACAAGATATCCGTTCTACCTGTCCGGGCACAGAAGGCCGGGGAGTGGTATATATACATCATTGACGCGGCAGATGAATATGTTGTCCCTGGTAGAGAGAGTATGTAAGAAAACCTCTGTCTGCGCATTCAGAGAAAGAGATTACACCAATGTATTCAAGGACAGTTATTCACTCGCTATCTGAGACCACTTCGTCGAGTCGACCTATTCACAATACCGCGTTGGAAAAATTCCATCGCCATCAGCATACGGTTTCTTCCACTGATAGAAAGAAGAGTAAAGAAAGCTCCTTCAATCCTTTCCTTTGTCTCGCAATCTCTCCACTTGTCTTCTGCAACTCACCCACTGTCCCCTTCTTTCTTGTCGGGCTACACTGCCTACCAAAACCAGCAGGTACTGCAATTGTAGTCCTCAAAGCAGAGAATAGGAAGGAGTATCTACTTTAATCTTTCTGCCGTCACATGAGATCCCCCCACCTGGTGGTTTTAACCTGCGATGCAGTTGAACGCAGAGACTAAGTTAGAATCTCAGACCAGCGCCAGATCGACGTCAGACGTAGGAGAAAGAACGACAAAAGATGTCGGAGAAGACGACAGAGAGATGTATAAAGATCCATCCTTATCTTTCTCGCGCTTCCTCTTCGACATACAACGGGCCCATCTTCAGAAACAGGAGTCTCTCTGAAGCAGGGAAGGCTGTTCACTCGAACGACTGAACAAAGTTTCAAGCCAAGAAACTCCGTGCAAGGCGATCTGTTCTCTGTCTAGGGTCTCCTAATCCCTTGCCAGATCTAAGGGTTGGGCCTTCTCCTTTCTTTTGACACCGTCGTGTATCTAAGAAATACACACGAAGAAACCTTCCGAGGAAGTTCCCTTCCACGGCCTTCTGAGGTCTCCACAAAGAGAAGAAGAAATGAATACACCAGAGAAGGAGGTGACCATACAGCTGAGGAACTAGATACAGCAGAACAAGAGGTGTACATACATCTGAGAAATGAGGTGCGCGTACCACTGAACGGTTAGATACACTTGAGAAGTGAGGTGTACATACACCTGGAGAAGAGGCGTACACCTACCAACTGAGGTGTACATACACGTGAGGAACGCGGTGTACATAGACGTGAGAAATGAGGTGCGCGCACACCTCGACACCTAAATTCACCAGAAAAATGAGCCGTACATACGTTTGAGGAATGGGGTGTAGATACCCCTGAGAATGAGTTGTACATGCACCTGAAGAACGGGAAACACCAAGCAACGAGTCATGCGTACACCGGAGCAACTGCATACACTCCAGAGTGGAGTGTGTACACACCTGGAACTAAGCACCTTGTTGAGGACAGCGACGAGACAAGTATCTTCTAGAAGTTTTTCTATCGCTGTTAACACGTATCACTTATTCTTGCATCTTCCGTATACATATTCATCACGGGGAGTACCGAACAACAAATTGTACTGCCTTCTAGATACACAGATACAATTTCTTTTTTGTCTCCCATCAAGAACCTTCATTTGTGATCAACACCTAGAATCTCCACAGATACACCTGGCCCCCTTAACCTGCCTTGTTTCCGCCGCATTACTCTGTATCTCTCTCCCCCTGATACGTCGCTCGAGCCCATAAGACAGCGACAAGAGAGAATTTAAGAGTTTGAAAAGAGCTGCGTTTTTCCTGATACGGATGTTTTCTCATGATTCTTGGTATTGTCAGCCCATGTGCATCAAACTCTTTCCACCAGCTATGTCTCATTCACGAAGGAAGCCTTCTATCCGCTGTGGAGAAGGGTGCTCCCTAAGACCGTCCTAGCTGGAAAGGGCTGCCGTTCGATCAACAGAAAACGCGGAGTGACAGTCTGCGATATTCCCTCCACCGACGATCATATATCTTTCTGGTATGCCAGTGTTTGAAGATTTGTATGTGTGTGAGTAGAGATATATGTCTCCCGGTGTAGCCATGAGTACATAGATCTCTCCGTGTATTCCGCTTCCCTTCATAGACAAAGAAAGACCAAGAGAGTGAAGCACTACTGTATATCTTTGACTTTCTTTCTTCCTTCTGTCCCTTTCTTTCTCTCTTTCTTCGAGTCGGAAATTCAACGACAGGACGGACATAGGAGAATCCTTTACGGGAACCACTTTCTTACTTGTTTAGAGATCCATAAACATGCTTTACATGAGGAAATGCGTTCTTTTTTTTTATTCGCATCTCTATCTATCTATAGAGTTGAGATGGTTTTGTATCTCAGCACTCACTCACAGCTATCCACTTCACGAGCATGCCCAGGGGAGACTCTTAACAAAATCAAGACAGATACATAGAGCAAAGGAAAAGAGAGAAAGTTCCGTAGAAAAAAAGAGAAAAGATAGTGGAAAACATCTGCATTCTACCTGTGTATCTATCTACCGATAGTTCTCTCTTTCATCTTCGTGATACTAAAGCTTAGAACAATACGACTACCTCACTGTTTTTCACTCACTTGGTCGTCTAACAATTCTCCATCCATCCCTTCTACATACAAGGAAGGAGCGATCCATAGGAGTCATTCAGCAAGCCTCCGCCTTATACAAATACTGGGTGTATTTACATCTATATACCCGTAGTACACCTGCTATATACGTATCCAAAGCAGTCCATTCCACTCTCCACACACACATGTGTAACCTGTCTCGTATGTGTACACCTAGGTGCGTATATATATGTGTATATGCATGTATATATATATATGTATATACACATGTATAGGCGTGTACATATTGTCTGGTGAGAAGCCTATCTATCTCTCTTTGTCTGAGGTGAGCAAGATTCGAGCTCCCTAGGTATGAAATAAAAATGCTGAAGTGAGCGCAGCATCTGACCAAGCACTGGCGCGTATGATCGCTTCGTTTGTTTTGACAAGAGAGTCTGACTCCTTAGTCTTTTTCTTATTGAATAAGATCGGAGACACTCTTACATACAGAGGAAAGTGAGAGAGAAGAAAGAGAGGAAAGGCGATCGAAGAAGAGAAAGAGAAAAGGAGAGAAAGAAGGAGAGAGATATAACAATTAAAAAGAGAAGAACAAAGACGGCGAGCGAAGAAGAACTACAAAGATGGAGAAGAGGAAGAAGAGACAACGACCACCCCCTATCCGTTCCCTCCACACTGAGTTCCTTATATCTAATCTTCGTCATTCTTTTGGCTATGATCGACATTCCAGAATCACTAGAGAATGAAGCAAGTTGTTTTCAAAGAGATAACCTTATGCACACACAGATCCAGACGTCAACTCAAAACAGCCTCACATGCACACTGTCTTTCTTCTACTACTACTACTGTACTCAAAATGAGCAGAAACAAGAAGAAAGTCGAAAGACACAAAGAAACTTAGACGGAAGAGAGGATGGTAGAACGGAGAAAACAGATAGAAAGGAGAAAGGAAGGTAGTTTGGTCAAAGACAGAGGTAAGATAGGGGAAGAGAGAAATGGAAGTGAAGATAAATGTTGCCAGTAAAGGAATGCGTGAACAGTGCGACCTTCATTAAGCAAGCGAAACGTCTACGCTATCTCCGTTTGCCTATCTGTCTCAATAGATATACATAGAGAGTAGGAGTGATGGATTTCCTGATTAGAAAGACGAGAAAAATCATCACCATTATCATCACGGTCAAGGAAAGCAAAGAAAATTGAATAGAGAGACAGGAGACAAAGAGACAGGAAGAGGAAGGTGTATATGATTGTGTGCATGAATAGTAAGGAAATGTGATAAGTAAGGTAGTAAGTTGAGAACTCAGTCGGTCAAGATTTCTTTCAGCATGTTTTAACTCGATGATGGAGCTATAGTGATTTGTGCATTCTCTTTCCTCTGTCTTATTTTCTCGTCGCCTCGGTGAATGCTAATCTCTACACGCAGAGACGGCTGACGAGTTTGACCGAGAAAGAGAGAAAACCCTCTCTCTCACTCTCACTCTCTCACACACCCACCGTCCTCCTACGTGGACATACAAGCATGTACGCCCTCACACACACACACAGCCTTCTTCTACGTAAATATACATGTATGTACGGAAAATCATTCATCTATGTATGTGTACTCAAGCATGCAGATAGAAAACACATTTTTTTCTTATGAACGAATACACGAAGAATGAAAGAAGGAAGGATGTAGATGTTTCTTCTTCTTATGATGATGATTAGGACGATTCTCTCAGTCAAGTACGGCGTGCCATACGTCGAGTATTCTGAAGGTTATCACTTGTATCCGTAAGTAGTCACCAAAGAACTCTTCACTACAAGTCCATTCGTTTCCTCTCTCTCTTGATTTGTACACATTTATAGGTATGTATGTAGGTACATATAGGTACACGTATGAATATTTGTCGATTAGTGAGAAGAAAGGAGAGAGAGACAAAGAGTGACAAAAAACATCGATAAATAAAGACGACACGAACTGAAGAGGAAGAATGTGAAGAGATTAGATAGAAGAATCCTCATCCGGAAAATAATACAGTAAATAGCACCGTAGATATCTTTTCTTCTCTCATCCTCTTTCCACACCTATCATTACCATCATCACGGTAAGACCTAGCTTCATATATCTATTTATAATCATAGATTCGTATCCATGTTGTGTATGAATGTGTATGTACGAATATGTATGTAGGAATACGCATGTACGTACGTAGCCCCCCCGACTATCTAGGTATGTACGTAATGTCTGTATCTGCATGCATGAATTTGTATGCGAGTAACCAATGCAATTTGACGACTGTATGGCTCCAAATAATATCACAGAATGGAAAGCCAGAGAGAAGGACTGAATGGACGAAGAGAAGTTGCGGAGGGAGCACCGCTCAAGTCTAGATTGGGCTAGGGATACAACCGGCAGGCTCGATGTAAAGAGACCTGACTTTACCCAACAAGTCAGCACTCCCACCCTCATCAGAACGTACAGATAGCAGGTGTACCTTGAATAGAGGCTTGGCTTTTCATGATGTAGGCTTTGTCTCCTACGAGGTGATTATGAATAGCTTGAGAACCGGTAGGCATATGCCGTATTTGTTTTCTTCATGGTTAATGTATGCTAAAGAACAGACTTCATCGTCATGCCGAGTGTGGAAGTGTAGTGAGACCACTCTGGAGGTCGCGAGGATGCATCTGTCCGCCGTGTTAGATCTTAGACATATGTATAGGCGTGCTGTCCAAGACCGTATACATGTATGCACAGATCTATACGACTATCACAGGAGGGGAGAAATTTTGTGGTCTGCACTAGGCGGTTTCGATAGTTCTTGACTGCGTTGCTAGTGAGTACAATACATATTTAGAGAGTAGCCTCATCAACAGAGAGCAGAAGCGGGGACCTACGAAGTTACTTACGTCATGTTCCTTACAGGAAGTAGGGTGGAAGATCTAGGAGTTTCTCTCCTTCCGTTCTTAGAGATCATTTCTCTTCATTCTAAAAAAAGTGTAAGACCTCATCACGTAGGAGTTACGACAGAAACAATCTTCATCCTACCATCCTACACATTTCATTTGTATCTGTATAGCGAGAGAGAAAGATACAACTGAGTACAGCTTTTAGACGACAAGCACTGCTTGCTCGATACATAAATCTTCAACCCTACTATAGTCAATACGTAGCACGCAGATACAGGTGAGTAACAATACGGAAGAATTCTATCAAAAGGAAACGTGTCCTTCTTCAAGGTCCTCTTTCTACTCGTATTCTTCTCGCTAGGTCGGATAGATAATCAGTTAGTAGGTTCTCCGCGGACAGTTGAATTTCCGCAAATGATGTAGAAAAGGGGAGCCACATTTCCAGCGGTGTCCGTCTGCTACAAAACACGTATCCCGCTGGCAAGTCGGTGTACAAGTGAGAAAGGACTGTGAAGGCAAGATTAAGGGCATGCCGCTGATATCGACAGTTGCGGAGTGACTTTCCGGGGTGTTACCAAGCGCTGCGTAACCGCCTTCAGGAACATACCCTCAAAAGTGGCGGATTGATTGGTAGAGATGTCGCCAGGCGTTGCCGACTGACACCTGGGAAGCGCCAAATCGCTCTTCGGGTTAGAACAAGAAGTTGCGTAGTGACGTTAGAAATGTCAGCATAAGTTGCGGGATGACTCATAGCGATGTCAGTCCAGCCAGCCGAGAGGATTCTCACTGATTCTGTTCGCCACGGAGAGGCTGACGAGTTTCCACGTCCGGTCAGCGACCGAGTTTTCAATTCCTCAGGGCATGCGCTAGCTGGCGTGTCTAGACTTTTTTCAGCCAGGGTACGGATGGAAGCCCTGTTCTCAAAACACAGTACACCTCAGTACATATCCTACACGGCTCCCTAGTAGCAGCTCGGCGCAGCATTCTGAGGTATGGTGCGCCCCCCTGTCCTTTCTATCTCGTATTGTCTGCGGGAGCACGCGCAAGAGAAAACCCCACTGGTGGTAAGCCGCCTTCACTTCGTGATGCTACTGGGTTTATGCCACTTGTGGAAGCCCGTGGAATTGGTAGTTCACCTACCCGTAAAAAGGACGATATAGCTGAAAGCACGCACTTGTGGACTCAGCTCATCGGCACAAATGAAAGCAGAAGACAGGCAGGGTTGCCGATGAAAGCTGTGCGCTGCCTGTAGGAGGATAAGAGGGGACAGTGGTCCTCGGCCGGGAGCGAAGGCCCCCTGCCGGGAGTGAAGGCCCCCTGCCGGGAGTGAAGGCCCCCTGGTAGCCAACACGAGAACGTTTCGTGGCTCGCGCGCGTCGGCGGGTTCGTACTGTGCCGCCTCGTGGGGGCAATAAGGTTTTACCGTTTCGGTTCAGTCCGAAATCCAGATTCACTCGGAAAAAAAAAACATCCCTCCGTTAGCGATGATCCGTACACCCTCAAAAACCGTTCCTCCTCTTCAGGGCCAGCCATCCGCTCCCCGGGCGGCACTACTCGTGCAAGGGCACCTGTCCCTCGCGACATGCTACCCGCTCACGATACGGGGTCTATAGCCGTATGGGCTTCGTATGAGCTTCCACCCCCGGCCGGGAGTGAAGGCCCCCCCCGCCGACAGTGAAGGCAGGAAGCTCACACGCTCGTAGAGCGATCCCGTCTCCGTTAACGGGTAGCCTGAGACAAGGAAGTGGCGTCTTTGCTCTACCAGCGACGCCTGACGGACTGTGGTCTGCCAGGGGTGAGCAACGGTGTGGGGAGTTGAGAAGAGTGAGTGTCAGTCAGCGTTGATG
>NW_027154827.1:31396-31651 GCF_002600585.1 Cystoisospora suis
GTTCCCGTGTAGGCTAACAGTTTTGGTGTCAGAAGTGGGACACTGTGCTCTCCAATTTCCTAGAGGCTTACCATTTTTCTTTTCGGTTTTTATCACCGGGCGGAAAGGAGTTTCCCTGACAATGCTTTCGCCTCGGTGGCCACTTGTCACTCTGGCAGCCTACACCATCCCCTTCCACTCCGGGATCAGTCGAACGCCAAGGCCGTCCAGGAGCAGCGGGTTGATAACGAATGTCGGGCAATCCTCAGAGCCATC
>NW_027154828.1:0-1342 GCF_002600585.1 Cystoisospora suis
GTTTATAAACCACACGGAAGTTAAAATCAGCCAATTTGTCTAACCAGTATCCTAATCTAGTTGTCACCTTTTTCTGAGTTAACATTCGACTTAAGGTAGCATGATCAGTTTCAATTGTAATTAACCTCGCACCTATGAAATGATTCCACTTGGTTAAAGCATACACGATTGCTAGACGTTCACTTTCATATGCACGGTAAAACACTTCCCTCCCTGACTTCTTACGAGACTCAAAGGCGATGGAGCGCCCTTCTTGCTTCAGAACTGCACCTACAGCATACTTCGAGGCGTCGGTCTTGAGTACTAACGGTAGATCCGGATTGAAAATGTTCGTCATGGCGACGTTGGTCAACGCGTCCTTAATCTCCTCCACTGCTTGGGAATATTTTGGACGCCAGATTAATGGACTTTCCTCCTTCAATAGGTCGTGGAGGGGCTTAGCTGTCTCGTTGAAGTCCTTTATGAGTTGCCGGTAATACCCTACTAGACCGAGAAATCCCCTAACTTGTCGAATATTCACTAGCTTCTCAGGGTAGTTCTTCAATGCTTCCACTTTCCTTGGGTCAGGTGAAATCTTCCCGTTCTCGATGATATACCCTAGATATTTCACTTTAGGCGTTACGAATTCACACTTGTTCAATCCTACATACAGTTGTTGGTCTCTCACTTGCTCCAAGACTCGTCGTAGATGGATCAGATGTTCTTCTTTGGTCTCCGAATACACTAAAACATCATCTAGATAAACGACAACAAATTCATCCAACTCATTGATAAACACATTCTGCATGAGTCGCTGAAAAGTCGATGGCGCTCCTTCCAATACAAACGGCATTACTGTGAATCGGAACGTCCCATACCTGCACTTGAAGGCAGTTTTCCATTGGTCTTCTGGGGCCACTTGGACTTGGTAATACCCCTTTTGAAGATCGAGTTTAGTAAACCAACGTGCTTTTCCTAAATTTTGAATAAGATCCTGTATCCGAGGAAGAGGGTATTTATCTTTTAGCGTTATTTTATTCAAAGCCTTATAATCTATCACCATCCTTAACCCTTCTCCTCCTGGTTTCGGAACCAAAAAAACTGGAGCCGCGAATGGTGCTTGAGTAGGCTCGATATATTGCTTCTCTAGAAGGTCTTTAATTTGTTTCTTCAGTTCAGCCAGATCATCGTTGGATAAATTATAATTCTGAGCGGGATATTGTGGAACTTCCCCTGGTATCAGCTTGATCTGGTGTTTTACAGGTCGGTCAATAACTCCAATCGGTGGCAGTTCTTCGAAGACTTCGGGAAACTCATCCAGTAAGTGAGTGTCAGAGCACTGCGCGCTCTGACACTCACTTAC
>NW_027154829.1:0-466 GCF_002600585.1 Cystoisospora suis
TTCTTTCAATGTCCAGGGTGGTCTTTTCCTGCCCCGGGTGCCCCGCCAAAGAATGATCATGGAATCCTTGTAGTACTTCTAGTCTCTTTTCTTTGGTAGGTACGCACAACTTCCAACCTTCCTTGTTTTTGACCCACAGTAGGTCGCTTTCCCATCGATATTCCTTCCCTTCTTGAGTTACTGGAACATTGGCCCCCGTATTCTCATCTACTCCTAGAGCTTCACAAACTTTTACTATCTCTTTGAAGTCTTCACACTCGTAGTAGGCCTTCCCCCAATCCAATCGTCTGGAATCCTTGACATTATTTCTCCTGGGATCTTCCGAGTCCTTGGCTTCAAACACTAAGGCCACCTTCTCCATGTGATCAGGTCGTCGACTCAAAGCATCAGCCACTAAGTTCTGCTTCCCCGGTTTGTAAACTACTTGGAAGTTAAAGTCAGCTAATTTGTCCAACCAGTATCCCAA
>NW_027154829.1:828-1171 GCF_002600585.1 Cystoisospora suis
CGTTGAAGTTCTTTATCAATTGTCGATAGTATCCTACCAGTCCAAGGAATCCTCTGACTTGTCGGATGTTGTCCAACTTCTCGGGGTATTCCTTCAAGGCTTCAATCTTTCTTGGATCCGGAGATATCTTTCCTTGCTCAATGATGTAGCCGAGGTACTTTACTTTGGGTGTCACAAATTCACANNTACAGTTGTTGATCCCTTATCCGGTGTAGGACTCTCCGTAAATGGGTTAAGTGCTCCTCCTTCGATTGGGAATAAACTAGAACATCTTCTAAATATACTACAACGAATTCATTTAATTCATTTATAAACACTTTTTGCATTAAACGTTGGAAAGTTG
>NW_027154830.1:0-4594 GCF_002600585.1 Cystoisospora suis
CCTAACACGCAGAAGATCCCGAGTTCGATCCTCGGTGCACGTATATCCGATTATGTGTACGATCACGGGTGCGGCTACTCTCCGGCGAATCATTAAGGAGCTGTGGACATGCGTTAACAGTAGATACGCACGTAGCAGAGATTGCGACAAGTGCACAGCTTCGAACTCTGGGAGCTCTCAAACTCGCGTGACAAGCCTGACTACGACACTGATGTTCCGGAAGGAGCCGACCGGACAGGCTGAAAGAAAAACGACTAAATTAGCGTTGACGGTGTAGAATAACGTACACGTACCTCGCGTGCGCCGTTTCTACCGGAATCGCGCCGCTTGCACTCAGCACACTGGTCCAATCTTTTCGCTGCATCATCCGTTTTTCTCACCTGTCCAACTGAAGAACTTCACCGACTGGAGCCCTGCGATCTGGACTGTAGCTGCTCGTTTCTTTTCGGTGTTTCCGATCTAGCGACTGCCCAGCTAGATTCGTGGAAGAATGACAGTACGCTTGTTATATCTCTTCAGACAGCTACTACTGCACGTCTCCTGACCCTTGGAGACTTTCTCTGACTGGGTTAGCTTTCTCATACAACTTCTCTTTTCCACATGCACTGTGTCTGTATGTGACATGGGAAGACAGCATTTATCGCACCCTACCCCTAACCCAGCAAAATCAGTCTCCCGTTGTACTAGCTGATAGATCATAGTGCTAGCGAAAAGACCAGGCGACGCTTCCTGCGGCTGATGAAAAGACACTGCCCTGACTTTGGAAAACCCACCGTATCCACACAAAACGGTTGGATCCTTTATCTGAGTTGTAGCATTGACCGACAAGGCGCGATTCAATATCTCCAAGTATTTGGTATATGTAGCTCAGGTACTAAGCAGGTCTTCATCCCTATATTTCAGCCACGCTGCATAAGTCTTCGTGCTGGTTATCGTCGACGAGCTTTGTCGTTTTCCGTAAATTTATATCTAAATATCTATATCTATCTATATATATTCGTCGTACATGTAATGAAATCTATTGTTGAAGAGGCGCCTGCTTTCCGATTGAATTGACGGCATATAAAGAAGCGGCAAAACAACAAACGTATCGTACCTCCCCTATCTAAAGAGCATACGCTCCGACTCTTTCCTTGCGTCTGTTCTTCGCTTTCGAATGGCATCAACGTACACGATTATGACTGTTTTTTCACAGCCGAGACTTTAGACAGACCCTAGGAAAGAAAGACACTCATCTTCTTTAGTAACAACCACAGGCACAAGACAAAAATCTCTTTCTGGCTTCTTCGATACGTAGATGCCGTCACGGAAGGGTCCGTCTACCTTGCAAGTGCGTCTCAGATAGTAGTAAGTAGTTGTAGTAAATCCCACGTAGAACGTGTACACTGGGGCCTACAGATGTCTTTGTGATGGACACCCGCATCTTCTTTAAGGAGATCATTCTTTTGCCTTCTCTTTTTTTCGACCATCGGCACCTGACTGCTCGCCTCTAAAACTCCGGTCTCGTGCACAATGTAGTTGACATGCACATTCATGAATTGTGTACAGACCCAGTCTATCGCAAGTACGAACATACGCATGTATGTGTGTATATGCTTAGCCGTAGTGCCACAAGTTATTCCAAAGAGCCATACCCAAGTGCTCTCGATCGCTTGCAATACGAAAGACCCTCTGCTTACACATATACAAATAACTCACTAGACGACGAGTCCATGACACATGGTATTCATCCACTTTGGACGAATGCGTCAGAGGCGAGAAGACGCGGAGTCGGAGACGGGGCTCCAAGTGTCGATTCAACTACGAAAATCGACGAGAAGGGCATGAACAATATTCCTCTCTCTCACAGAAACTGTATGTCCACGGGAAAAGAAGAGTCGGTCTCTTTGATCTCTCCTCCGTTCTCTCCCGCGGCCTATTCTCTGTTCCTCAAAGGATATGTAGACATCTCCTCCTGACGTTTGACTCTGTCTTCCAAGAAGGTTGTCTGGATGATGTGACCATTCCAACGTATCAAGTGAACCTGCTGAAAGAAAGAAGACGACGACTACCGAGCTTGCTAAGCTCGAACGGTAAGCATGTAGTCTGTACGCCTTGAAACGGCATAGACAATCGGTTCTTTTTTCTCCATATGAAAGCACTCTTCGACCTGAAAGGACGATACAACACAGCCATTCCAAAGGATTCAAGAGAACAGCTAATGATGGTACGCGAGTGCTTTGGGTGGCGGAGCTCTTGCGCGTTCCGTGTAGATGTCTCTTTCATCCGCACTCACTATACCCAAATGAAAACTTTATATACATCACTAAAAGGCAGAGAGGATACGTATGAAAGAAGGACTAAACTGAGTCTTCTTGCCCAACTGACAAACTGGCTGACTGGTAATATACTTCCTTCAGAACGATAAAAAACCTTTCTCCTCTTTAACCACAGCGAACGGGTGCGTTCGCTCTCCTCTGTCATTTTCACCAGGACAGCTGGAATCATATCTATGTGTATATATGTATGTGCATAAATGTATCTGTACATACCCATGTGCATGTATGTATGTATGGATGAACGTACGCATACAACAGCCATGAGCGTCACCGAAGAACTCATGTAGCCATAATGACAGCGACGGCCCTTTTGAAGAGGTCCTCTTCTTACCTCAAGTTCACACAGGTTTGTTGTGGAGTACATTTCCACAGAGAAGGGTAGGACCGTATTAACATCCGTAGCAGCAAAGAACTCAAGAGTGGCTGTTGAAGTGTCTCCTCCGTTGGCTGACATCTGCGGGAGACGCCAGTGTAAACTGATCCCGTCATACTGAACTTCACCTCCTTCTACTCGTACAATCTAGGGAAGAAAGACACAGCAAGACAACAGAAAGGTCTGACTCTTAGCATCATGCATCCCACGGAAAATACAGGAATCTAAACATGTACACAGATCTCTGGAACGAAGTTTACATATACCCCAGACGGAGACTCAACAGAGACAAAGAGCTTACACCTCGGGTTAGGTGTAGGCATATATTCATACGCCGTGTGGCCGGACATTTCGGATGCTACGTACGCATGCAGGAACATACTTCCGGCGCTGAAAAGTATTTGACTGCTCTGGGTATCTATACCTCTATCTGTTTCATCTACATCTTTTACTACACCTGTCCCCGTCTCACCTTAGCTATCTCATCTTACCTCATGCCGTCGATTTTACTCATCCCTACAGACATGTGGATATACGTATGTGCATGAGACTCTAGAGCAGACACATACACAGGAGTAGACACGAAGGTCTGCCCTACTTGCTCTCCATTCTTCCTCCAGGATAGAAGACGAAACTCAGGGAAAGAAAACAGGAACTGCCCATTCCCAGACCTTGCTCAAGTCCCAAGCAATACCCGGCTCATATATAGATACTCAACCTAACTACATACATACACACATAACATCCATCCATCCATAGAGAAAGAGACAGACAGAGAAGTATGTTCGGCAAGACACGCAACCGTCACCCCACGTTGTGTGAAAGGAAAGTATATATATACAGAGAACTATTCACCAGCATACACACCGGTCTTCTTCGACTGTAGACAGGAGAATCCGAGGAGGATATTCGAGTCAGCAGAAGAAGGTCCCAGATCACTGTGGGGTTTCTATTAGCTTGTCTCACTATGGTGTATCTGTCTCCCTCTCTATCAGTTTGCCTCCGTAGTTATAGTGTGTCTATCTGCCTGTCTGACTATAGCGCGGTGTCTATCGTCTCTACCTATTTAGTTAGACTGTATCTGGATATGCTTGTGTTAAATGAACAGCACAGTGTGTACATTCACGAGAACCTTGAAAGAGAGAATGAACTTGTATTGATGAGAAAAAGACTCGAACTAAAGGAGGAGAGACACAGCAGAATGCACAAGCCCTCCTTCTACCTACCTGATGGGAGACGTGACTAGGGCACGTGAATGAGAAATGAACGTCTTCTAGTACTCGGGTAGCATCAGTGGCCTCCACTTCGATCGTTAGAGTCACACCTCCGTTCCCAATAGAAGGCCAGCAGCTTATAGATAGAGGGCAGTAGTCCTACACAACGCGACACATATAGAGATGCATAGTAAAGACGAAAGAAGACGAAGAGAGAACAGAAAGACGGAGGATAAGAAGAAATGGAAATTGAAGAGACACGTACAACCCAAGGATATTCTACGGGAAGACAGTGAACCAGCGGTATGAAGAAAAGATCTCTTGCATTCCCTCTCTTCTTGAACACAGTTGATCTAGTGAGAGAAAAACTCGAGGAGAGAGAGAAAGGAGTATAGTATAGGATAGAGAAGAAGGTTCTGGAAATCGTTCTCATTCCTTTCAAACCCCTCTTCTCACATCTCGCTCTTAGCCAAGACTTGGAGAGATGAGAAACAGAAAGACGAAGAATACAGCTACCAGTTATAGACATCTCTTTCATTCTCCACACACTACCATCCATCTTCTCGAGGAATTCATTCATCTACTGACCACTACCTATCTGGGAGAATACACTCTACTAACATCACATCTACCTTCCCCCCCGGCGATCTATCATGCACCTACGTGGTTATCTATCTATCTTTAATCTA
>NW_027154830.1:4726-9737 GCF_002600585.1 Cystoisospora suis
CTATCTATCTATCTATCGACTTACGGATGCACACATATATACATGTGTATATGTAAGCGCCTACAGCTGGTGAAGATGCGTTAGTTTTCTCCTACCTTTTTCTATGTCTTTAGAGATAGCTGTATACGCGCTTGTCAACGAAGATAGTAGAGGCAGCTGTGCCAAGTCCCGCGGGAAGCATTAGTAAACACATGCCTATTTCTTTATGGCGTACCGCATCCCTTTCTACTTTCGATCACTGCATCTCCATCTCTCCTTGCTTACATGTATTTACACAGGAGAGATATACTGTGTAGGTACATCACGCAGGCATAGATATGTAGACACATTATATATATATACCTCATCTTTAGTCTGGAGTCGCCACTTGAGAATCGCAGCAGGAGTATTCGGCGTATAAGCTCTGGTCGAGTCACGTAGCTCAAGGATATTGTTTGTGTAACTTCCTCGGTTTATATTCGGGTGAACTTTCGTCTTGAACCGCTTGTCTTCGGGCGAGATCTGCATGCAAGAAAACTTACAGAGAGAAGACTCCTTACTCATCTTTCAGATAAAACAAGCACACGGTGAAGATGTCTGTAGGAGCCTCCACTCGTCAAATCCAAACCCCAACATGAAGACCGATGCGTATAGATACACCTCCATATCTCTATATGTGAACGTACCTTTCTGCTAGGCAATGAAAGCAAACATGTGTACATGTATACATATATACATATACACACGTGCACTCATACGTACTTATACGTCTACATGCATCTAACCCTCTCCCTATATATACACATATATGCGGCATGTGTACACATTAAAACCTCGCATGGAAGGATGAGCGACTGTGAAACCTTCTATCTGTTGTATCCACTTTTGCAACCTACACACAGGTATACACACAAAGAGAGAAACGCAACGCATACTTATATTTCTATATGATGATGATGATGTATACATGCATACCGAAAAGCAGACACATGTGATACTGGGTTTCTCCACTTGCAATAGTTCAAGCAGGCGCCCTGGAACAGGAGAAGACCGACCCTGGCGCCTGTCTAGGATTACACACTACGGAGACGGATATCGACCGTGTAAATGCACGCTGCAAGGAACCACAAAGATGAGAAGGACTCAACTCATCTTGGACATCTAGATACAAACGAGATGCACAGATAGCTGGGAAGCCTATACACAAAGGGCAAAGGACACTCATTTCCGTACTTCCTTCTCAACAGCCTAATCCGTAGCTACAACGACTACCACAGCTCTATATCCATATACATACACATATGAAAACATCTGTATTCTCTTCGACTCGTTCACAGTTTCATGCAAACCGATATGAACGTATCACTCCTGTATACGATGACAGAGTGTAGCCTATTCTCATACAAAGAAGATGGAGAGATTGAAAGAGACGCAGATAGGATAATAGCAGGAGAGAACAAGAAGAAGAGAAAGCGAAATAGAAGAAAAGAGAAGACAACAGAGAAGTTTCAACATACTCTAAAAGCAGCAAGACCTCCTTTGTTTGGATCTGTTACTGTCACAAAGAAGGTGCCCTGTACATCCACCTCGTCTATTCCTAAGAAAAAAAAAACAAACCAAGAGCGTCACCGACCAAAGAACAAGATACAGCCACTCCGGTCTATAGGATTGGAACGCGTCACGTATCCAGCGATATACATGGACCTATCTATCTATCTATCTGGCGTGAATCTCTCTGGTCTATATGTTCGTAGATAGACATGTATGCTTACTGAGCGCATCTGGAGGAGCTCTCGAGTCTCGAGTTTACATGGGCTACACGTGGGGAACTTGAGGACGCGGAGAATTTTTCCCTGGAAGTGCAACTAGAAAACATCGACAGTATCCCTCCCTCTTCTTTCTGCCAGACCTAGAGCCTCAAGAATATGGATAGACATGTAGAAACCCCACATCTACAGATAACTACTACATGTGGTCATCGAGATGCACATCAACAAGAACAGAGAAGCTTTCTTCCACTCCCCTGTCCAAGTCAATTCCAGCGACGGATTTCCTCCTTTTCTCTCATCAACACTGCACCTCCTATTCCTCTTGATAGCAAATTGTACACAGATGCAGGACACGCATACACATCTATACCTATACCTATATATACGTGTGTCGATACGGGTGGACGTCTATGTGTGTTTATTCGAGTACCGTTGGTACATGTGCGTGTATTCATACATATATAAGATATACGCGCACACACAGTGTATATGAGATAGGTAGCCCTAGTGGGTAGAGGTGGCTTATACGAAAGAAGAAGAGCATAGAAAAGAAGAGCAGAGCTTCGTGATTGAAAAAACACAGGTGAGTTCTCACCTCCCTCCGCTTGAAGAGTGGCCTTGACCTTCTCCTCAATGTGGACATGTACAGGCTCAACCAAAGGATTGACAACGACAGCTGGAGATCAAAAAGAGAAGAATCAAGACAAGAAAAACGAAGATAGATTTGAAAGCAAACATTCTACCTCTCTTTTCGAATATCATGAAGCATCTTCGCTTCGACTACACCCGGACACCAGCCTTCGAGAAGGACTCATTCCACCTGCTTCTCCCCCCAGATCACCGTCTCAGTGTATACCTACACTCCGCAAGCTCTATGCATACACGTATGTACATATACATACATATATACACAGGTAGACACCCATATCTATCTATCTATCTACCCTTAATCTATCTTTAATCTATCTATGTATCTATGACTAAACAAACACCTCACATATAACACTACGTCTTTCTCTTTCATGTTTTCCGTGTGCACCCCATCTCTCTTGCCCCTACTACCTCTCGTCTTCCTTCTCATCTCATTTGCCTTCCTCACAGAGTAAGACAGAAGTAAAGAGAATGTGCGAGCGGACCGAAGGGCTTAAAGACAACAAAGCCCAGGCACTGAAGCAGCTGTGCCTTCGTTATGAAAAGATTTGGAATGCGGGCGACAAGCCTTTAGCCAAAACAAATCTCACCACCTTCAAGGTTGAACTACAGGAAGGTGCACTGCCAATACATTGCGGTTACAGAGCGGTTAGTGCGGAGAAGAGACAGCGGATAGCTCGATTAGTGAACCGTTGTTTGGCGGAGGGCTTGTGCAAGCCCCGTGATTCGAAGTGGTCTTCCGCTGTGGTGTTGGTGCCTAAGCCGGGCGGCAAAGATCGCCTCTGCATCGACTATAGACCACTAAACAAAATCACGAGAGTACCGGCGTACCCACTGCCACGCATTCAGCAGGCACTCGATGCCCTGCAAGGAAAAGGGTTCTTTTCCGTCTTCGACTTTCCGAATGCATATTGGCAGATAGAGGTAGATCCAGGCAGTCGCAAGTTTTTAGCGTTCAGCACACCAGACGGCCAGTATGAGTGGACCCGAATGCCGTTCGGGGCTGCCGCCGCACCGGCGACGCAACAAAGAATGGTGGATAAATTGCTCGGTGGCATGAAGTGGGTGTGTGCAATAGCCTACCTAGACGATGTGGTTATCTTCAGTGATACGTTCGCTGAGCACTTGAAACATCTGGAAGCAAGAAGGCTTTCGAATGAAACCACAGAAAAGCAGCTTGTGCAAAAGAGAAACAAGCTACTTGGGCTTCCTCGTGTCCTCTCTTGGGGTAAGACCAAACCCCCGTAAGGCAGCACCTATTGCCGACTTTCGCGTGCCCAAAGATGTCAAAGCAGTAAGAAGCTCCCTTGCTATTGGAAGTTACTAGCGCCGTTTTGTCCGTAATTACGCACGGACGGCGGAGCTTTTGCAACGATTACTGTCCCTAAATGCTGAGTTCCGGTGGGGACCGGAACAACAGAAAGCGTTCGAAAGTATCAAACGGGCTCTCATCAACGCTGCATTGATGGCACACCCACGGCCGGGAAAGCCTTTCGTCATCGATTGTGACGCTTCAACACTCGGCCTGGGCGCCGCTTTATCTCAAGCGGACGAAAGAGGTTTTGAACGACCCGTCGCATTTGCGAGCCGGGCGCTCCGGACCAATGAGCAAAAGTGGACGGTCACAGAACTCGAGGCCTTCGCGGTAGTGTGGGCGCTCGAAAGTTTTCGTGTGTGGATAGACTGATCGCCCACGTTGGTTCATACAGACCGTATCCCCCTGCTTTGGCTGCATAACAATGCAGGCAAATTAGCACGTATTGCACGCTGGGTAAGGCGGTTGCAAGACTTCGCGTTCGACCTCCAACACAAAACTGGAAGGTGCAACGCCGTGGCAAACGCGCTGTCGCAACAGCCAACTGCCCAGGTCCCGGAGAAACCAGATGGGACAATGTTCGACTCCAGCCAGGTGCATAGCAACGATGAGCTTTGTGCAGTGGTAAAGCCTACCGAAAGATGGCGCGCGTGCTGAAGGCAGCACAACGCTTTTTCAGTAGGGAGAGAGGTAGAAATAGTAAGCAGCAAGCCGGGTGAAGAATGCAATACTAATGCTGACGAAACTGGTCGGGCCGCGCGGTCAAGCCAGCGGCCGACCGAAGGTGCGGGCGAGCCGCCTTCAGAAGTTGCACGCTACGTGCATTGAGATACGACAGAGTTTGGCCCGCATCGGCGGGGCAAGCTTACCAGCATGGGCCACACGGGCCACTCTTACTCCTGTAGAACTAGACGGAGTGATATGTTTCAAAAACACGCAACCGGCAGCTGGCGACAAGACACCGTTGATCTATCTGCCACAGGTCGCGAGAACGGCCGTCGTTCAGAGGATGCACTTAGGCCAGGATGCCGGACATTTTGGCAGAAAGAAGAATTTAGCTAGAGTACATGACGAGTACATCTGGGGGACGATGGCACGGGATGAAACCAGGGTGTTGCAGACGTGCGATCAGTGCTGGCAACAGGCCAAAGACGGTGCACGCAACATCCCTGACCGAGTATTGCCAAAGCGTTGGCCTGGAGAAGTCATCGCCTTAGATCTATTCGGGCCGTTGCCAACGTCAAAGAGGGGTTTTACGCTGATCCTTGTGGTAGTCGATCACTTCAGCCGGTGGGTT
>NW_027154830.1:10104-10233 GCF_002600585.1 Cystoisospora suis
GGCTTGGCTGGAGAGGCTGTGGCGGGCTAGAGTCCATGTGTACGAGGCACACGTCAAACAGGAGCAGCGACAGCGTGAACTGTGTGGCTCCGCAAGATCGCTACTACCTCGGGGTGCAATAGTCGCGGT
>NW_027154831.1:0-1802 GCF_002600585.1 Cystoisospora suis
AGCGAAGTCGAAGGCAGATCAGCGGCGGACGAAGTGCGGAGCGCAACAGTAAGGTGCCGGAAAGCAGCAGAACTGGCGGAACTAAGCCGCGGCAGGACGAAACTAAAAGTGCGCAACAGTCGGGAAGACTCAGCAACTACAAGGAGACATCAGCAGCAAGCGGTCTAAGAAGTGACGGGGAGTGGATAACTATCCCCAGGAGGCGTGGCTACGGCAACAGAATTAAAGCCCCCAAGGAGCGGATACCAAGTTCGGAGGATGCAAAGCACCGAAGCACGAAAGGTTTGGAGGTTCCCGCCATGAAGACAGAATCACTGGAGGGAGACATTTGGGGCGCGTCGGTGACAACTCATACAACACCGCTCAGTGACGTACCCAGCCTCCCTACAAGAGAAACACATAGGCGGATGCTCGGAGGAGGCGCCCACAAACAAGTACTCCCGGAAGGAGGTCCAACGGAAATGAGCGCGACGGCCGGTCACCCAATGACGCAGGCACAGTTGTCGGTCCCAGAGACTTTCCAAGCGACGCTGGAACTCCGGGCGCAAGGGAAGATGCATTCGCACGCGACTCACAACACCGCAGATGTACAAGTAGCGCTCGGGAACAAGACGAATCCCCAGGACCACAGTATCCATCGTAGCGAACCGCAAGGCAACGCGTTCCGAAGCGTCCAAGTCGGAAACGCAAAGCACCCACACACTATAAGGCCAAGCGTCCCCAGTGGCCTCCAACCACTCGGTCATCAAAGTCGAGGGAAGAGTCGAAGGACGAACACGCATGTAAGAGCGCAGAAAGGGGAAGTAACGGTCCGTAGGAGGCAGAACAGGCAGCGGTCGGTCGAAATCGAACTGGGGAACGTACGCCCGGACTTCTCGCAGCAAGCCGCCTGCAACGACAGCAACCACGGAGAGTCGGAGAAAGAGATAGGGAACCGCCTCAACAAACGGAAGCCATCAGCAGGCCTAGACTGGAGAGGACTTACGAGGCAACGGACGATCAACGCGTGGACACAAGTCGCCTTGGACCACTCGTTGGTACCTGAACACACCGCGCAACACAGGACGAAGATCACTCAAGCCCCAGGGCACCGCGAGACCACGACCACGCGGCCCGGAGTAGCAGCCTACGCAAAGAAGAAGCGAAACTCGTGCGGCTGGAGCGCATCCTCGCACGTTGGAAAGGCACACGCGCCTAACAAGAACGGAATCGCCGCTACCGCCTCGGGGACCAAGCTGTCGCGAGACTCTTCGCCGGAGGAACCAAGACGGTGCTGTAAACAGGAGAGAAACGCAACGGAAGATCGCGGGACGGCTATAGAACACGTCCGCAGCGGCGCAACAGGCGCGGCGGCGCCGCCAGCGCGGCCGCCCGCGGAGCCCAAGCTCTGGCAGCGGGCCCAAGTACACACAAGCGAACACAGAGGAGAACCAACCCGGAAGGATCTACCGCTACCTATTGCGAGCTGCTACACCGAGTTGTTACAACACGAAAGGAATAAAGAAGGGCTACTAGGAACACCACTATTGGTTGGGATCGAATGGATGGGGACAAAGTTACTAAATGGAACACACCTGCTATGGAGAACATTTGACCTCTCCGCACGATTTTGCAGAATGGAAAATAAGGCTCTAGAGCTAACTACGACGAGCTACCCAGTTAACTTCATCAAAACGGAGGCGCACGGCGTCCCTAATTCACGAATGACGCCCATATCCGGCTCAAAACAAATATTAAAGAAGTTATTAACGGAAACAGGAGGGCTATGCAGGACATTTGCAAAGTGTGGTGGACACGAACTT
>NW_027154831.1:1927-2060 GCF_002600585.1 Cystoisospora suis
GTTCCAGGAAAATTCTACTGGAGCTCACCCAGGGCTCCAGAGGCGGAAGAGCGGAGCGCTGCAACGGCGGCGAAGGCGACTTGCGCGCAAACCAGGAAAACGGAGGACCCTGCGGATTTGACATGGTGCGCAT
>NW_027154831.1:2136-2410 GCF_002600585.1 Cystoisospora suis
GAGTTGGTCGACAACACGATGGAGCCGAGGCAGCCAAGCAGAGGCGACCCTGCGCTACAGCTCAACGACGGAAGCATGCCCAGATTTTGGCGTTGTTACAAATGAAGAGAGCGTTGGAAAAGATGCAGATTGGTGCATTAAAATCGAAGAAAGAGCGGAAACTCGTGAAATGACGAGGGGCTCGAGTTGGGCGACAGCACGTCGGGGCCGAGCGAGCGAGCAGCAGGCGACCCTACGGGGAAGCTCAGCAACCGGAGCACCTTCAGACTTCAGC
>NW_027154832.1:0-6594 GCF_002600585.1 Cystoisospora suis
CTGAGTGTTCATGTCTTTTGAAAGAAGAAAGAGTCTAGGATAAGAGAAAGAGAAAGACAGAGAGAAAGAAAGAGAGAGAAAGAAAGATAGAGAAAGAGAGAGAGTGATGGGTGGCTTGGTATAACGGTGTGTGTCTTCTTTGTCTTCTTTCGTCCCAACAGTCGCGAGAGAGATAGATCAAAAAGACAGAAATGAAGAAAGAAGAAGGACAAGAAGAATCATCGAAAGCGAGCGAGAAAGAAAGAAAAAGGAGGGGAAAGAGGGAGAAAACGTCTCCGTACACAGGAAGGCTTCTATCTCTATCTCTCTCTGTTTCTCTTTTTCTTTCCTTCTCCCTCGTTTGATGCCTCTCATTCTTCTTTGTGGAATCTTCTTCTCTTCATCCTCTCTTTTTCTTCCTTTGATGACCTCCGTAAACTTTCCTTCTCGTTCTTTTTAGTCCTTTCTTTCTTCTTTCTCTCTCTATCTTTCTTTCTAGGGAAGTCTTCTCTCCTTCTTCTTTGCTCGAAGGGCGACTTTTCTCTTCTGCACGCACACCTAGATGGAGGTCGTGTTATGCAAGAAGAAGAAGAATGGAGCGCAAGAAACAAGAGAAAGAGAAAGGAAAGAAGAAAGAAAGAGAGAAATGTGAAAGAAGCAATCCCAAGTGAAGAAGGAGATGTCCGTTAGCTGAAGTGAGAGAAAGAGAAGAAGAAGAAAGAGCTTTCCTGTTCACTAGTTGAAACAAGAGAAGAGAAGAGGGAAAAAAGAAAGAGAAAGAAAGAAATCGCGAAAAGACATACACAAGTCCAACTCGCATCCACTTTTCACACTCAGCGTTCTTCTCTTCCTCTTCTTCTTGTCTTGAAGTTTTTTCTTTCTTTCTTTCTTTATTTCTCCTTCTTTGCTTCCTCTCTCTCCAGAGCTAGATAGAGAAAGAGAGAGAGAAAGAAAGAATGCTTCTAATTGACAACTTTCTTGTCCTTCTTTCTTTTCGTTCTTCCTTTCTTGTGCGAACGCGCCTCTGCTGGTCTTGGATGTTCTTTTCTCTTCTTTCTTCTCGAGGCACCTGAAGAAAAGAAGAGAACTCCTTTCTCTCCTCAGCTCAAGAAGAAAAAGAGAAAGAGGGAAAGATAAAGAAGAAAAAGAAAGAAGAGAGGATGGCGAAGTCTCGGCAAAAGTCTCTTCTTCTTCTTGGAATCCCGTCTGTGTAAGAAAGACAGAACGATCCAGTCTCTTTAGAAATCTTACCTTCTCTTCTCTTTTCTTCTCTTCGAGAATCTTCTTTTCTCGTCTTCGTTCTTCTATCTCTTTCCCCCTTCTTCCTCTGTCGGTAAAATCTAGATAGTAAATAGCGGAAGAGGAGGAGAAGAAGAAGAAGACAGAAAAGAGAGGAAGATCAAGAAGAAGAAAGAGGATAGGATTGGTCGACTTCTCTTTTAGGAAAAGTCTTCTTTCTTGTCTTCGCTTTCTTTTCTACTTCTCTTCACTACTTGCGAGTTGTTCTTTTCTTTCATTAGCCCGGGATAAATTCTCTTCTCTCCAAAGAAGACACCTATCTATCAATCTCTCTTTAGTCTATTTATCTTCAACTTCCCTACCTCTCTTTAATCTATCTTTAACCTACTTGTCTTTCTTTGTCTATCTCCGTCTCCTCTTCTTTACTTCGTGAGAGGGCGTCTTCTCCCTTTCCCTGGATCTGCTTGTTCCTCTTCTTCATTCGTTCATTCACTTCTTCTTCTTTTTCTTTTTTCTTCTTTCTTAAGATACAAGGAAGCTCTTCATTCATTCCAAGCTAACCTCCCCTCCTCTCTCTTCTCTGGCGGATGAAGAGATATATATATGTACACTTTCTTTCTCTTCTTCTCCTCTTTTCTTTCTTTCTTTGTGTGGTAATGCATGCTCTTTTCATCCCTCCATTCTTCTCTTCAGGCAAGAAGTTTCCATAGGAGAGAGGAGATGGAAAGTCGTGCGTCCCTCCTTTTTTATCAAATATCTTCTCTCTCTCTCTTCGAGTCCATTCCTAAAGAAAGATTAGGAACTACCTCTCTATTCTTCTTCTTTCTCTTCGTTCTTTTTCTTTCGACTGTCTTTCTTCTTCATCTTCTCTCCATCTTATCTCCCTTCAGTATTTACATACACATTTACATATTTATGTATATATATGTATATAATCTCTCTCTTCCTGTCCCTCGCATGGAGATACATATAGATCGATATCTATACATGCATACAGTCTCATATATCTCTCTATATATATCTATATACTTCAAGGAGTTGTAGAACTATGCTGTACTGAACGGGATTCTCTGCATCTATGTGCGTATATGTGCATGTCTATGTATGTACGTATCTATATATATTTATGTATACATGTATATGTGCATGTGTATGTAAGTCTGTATGGAGAGTGTGTGTATACGTGAATGGATGGCCTGAAAAGACGCGCCCTGTCTCTTTGCTGTAAGAGAATTGACGAGAAAGAGACCTGACGACGCTACCTCTCTTCACTCTTGACCTCTCCTCTTTTCTTCTAAACATCATTCCTCTACTTACTTTCTCTTTCTCTCTCCTTTCTTTCTTCCTCATTCTTTCTTTTTGTTTGCGTGTTTGACGTATGTGGGTTGAAGGGGAGATCTGAGAAGATGGAGAGGGGAGAAAAGATCAAGAGAGACGACTCTGCTGCTTCTTTTCTCTCTTCTTCTTCTTCTTCTTCCTCTTCGGCATCTCCTGCAGGCTTTGTTCCTCTTCTTCAGCACCCCCCAAGAGGAGATGAGAAAGAAGAGAAAGAAGAAAGAGACAGAGAAGAAGACGAAGAAGAAGAGAAGCAGAGGAGGGTTCTCGAACTTAAGCAGAGGCTTTACTTTTCAAGCTTAGACCAGCCGCGTCCTTTTCAGGTACCTCCATCCATACACAGACAGACAGACAAAGAGAGATAAATAGATAGAGAGACAGAGAGAGAAAGATGCATACTAGATACACCAAGGCAAGATACACTGAGGATAGATAAATAAAGAGATAGATCAAAGATAGATAGATTAAAGATAGATTAAAAGTAGATAAAGGATAGATTAAAGGTAGATAGATTCGTCTTACTATGCTCATGTATTTATTCTCTTCTATGCATGGATTCAACTCTTCCACTTTATACATACATACATCTATCTATCTTTAATCTATCTCTGAGACATATATATATAGATAGATATATATATATAGATAGATAGATATATAGATAGATAGATACAGGTGTACTCCCCTATCTTTGTGTGTATAAGGAATTGCGTTGATGCCTCTCTCTGTGTCTCTTTTCTTTTTTCTTTCTTTCTTTCTGTGTGGGGTGGGCGTAGTTGTCTTTGAGTCAATCCATCGAAATGGGACTGTAGAGAGCGAGGAAATTCTCATCTTTCTCATAAGATGTCTGCAGTCGGTCTTCCTTACGTCACGATTAGATGGTAGAGACGGTCTTTCTTAGGCTTTTCTTCTTCTTCTTTTTATAAACTACAGTCAAGTATGTCTTCTACGAGGTGCTCTTCTTCCTCTTCTTCTTTTCCTTAGTCCGACTGAATATGTATCTATTCTTATGAAAGAAAGGTAAAGCTATCTGCAAGGAGAGTCATCCAGCTTGAATCTAGAGAGAGAAAAGAGGAAAAAGAAGAAGAAGTGACGACAACGAGGAGGAGGAAGAGGAGGGAGGAGTCTTTTCTTGTTCTCTCTCGAGTGTACATACACCCGTACATAATCCCCATACATACAAATGAGAAGAAAAAGAAGAAGAACGAGAAGAAGAAAGAGAAGATAGAGAAGAAGAAGGAAAGAAGAGGAGTTAAAGTAGCTTAGCGGATGCCTCTTTTCCTTCTTTCTTTCTTACTTTCTCTTCTCTCACTCTCCCTTGGAAGCAGTTCAAGAATAAGAAGAAGAGAACTCTCTCGAACTTCTTTCCCATTCTTTTCCTCCCGTCTTTTTCTTCTCTCCCCTCTCTCTTTCTCTTTTCTTTCTCTTCTCTTCCTTCCCTATTCACAAGAATCTGTCTCCCTCTCTATCTCTCTAGGTCACTACTTTCATTGCCATCATAAAGAAAAGAAGAGAAAGGCATTTGACAAGCAAAAGATACTCCAGTCTCTTAACACTCCTCTACTACTACTACTTCTCCTCCTCCTTCGCTCCCTATTCATCTCTCCAGTCTATCTTCAATCTATCTATCCTTAATCTATCTATCTATCTTTATCTATCTTCAATATCTGTGTCTTCTATCTCTCTCTCTAGTCGTATCTTTTCTACTTCTAAAAGAGAGAGAGAGATAGACAGACGACACTAGGAGATAACGTCCCTCATAAAATGCATGTGGATGACGTCTCTGTATAGAGACATAAAGAGAGAGAAAGAGAGAGAGATGTATCACTTCAATCTTATATGGATGGAGAAGGGACTGTAGAGGTAGAATGCTTTAGATAGAAAAGAGAAAGAAAGAAAGAAGGAAAGGTATTTCTTCTTCTTCAAAGATCAATACATCTCGAAGACACAAGGCTCTTCTTTCTTTTCTTTCTTTTTCTCTTGTCACGATACAAGGTACAAAATTCCTTACAGATTCTTAAGCACGAGCACATATAGACCAACAGAGAGAGAGATGTATAGATATAGACATAAATATAAATATATAGATATATAGATAGATATATCTCTATATAAATTCAAGAAGAAAGAAGAGAATTCTAACCTACAAGATCATTCAGGTGTACAGACAGCAAGAGAGAGAGAACCCCTCCGTCTTCTCCTTTTCCTTCTTTCATATTTTCTCGTCCTTTTCTTTCTTTCTTTCAAGAAGACGAGAGAAACTTCTTCTTCATTGGAACGCGTACTATTCTTCTAAGGGTACAAGGAGGGTCACTCCTAAGACTTCTTTCTCTCTCCTGACGGTCGCCACACACACTCAGGCACCGAGTGGCTACTCTTCATTCTCTTCTTTCATGAAGATTCATTGTAAGTCATCGCTTAGGAAGAAGAAGCAGAGAAAAAGAGAAAGAAAAGGCTCTTTTCTCGCCATAGAATCGAGAAAGAGAATGAACAAGGAGCGACAAAAGAAAAAGAGAGAAAGAAGGACTATTAGAAGTGTATAGAGATTCCTAGAGTTATGTGTAAAGAGTAGAAGAAGAAGGCGACGTTGCTCAACATCTTCAGGGTCATCTGCCTAGTATCAAAATGGAGAAAAGAAAAGAAGGTAGAGCTCTGGCTCTCTCTAGAAGAAGAGAAAAGGAAGAAGATCTACGCCCTTGTACAGTAAGGAAGGAGTCGATCTATCTTTAATCTATTATCTTTGATCTATCTATCTAACTCAATAAGAATGAGAGATGCTTCTACCATTCTTCTTCGTCTTCCTCTTCTTCTATTACCAGAAGAAGCCTCGACCAAAACTCTAACTCTTCACGATGAAGAAAGAAAAGAAAATGAAGCAGAATAAGACTACTAGAACTTTCTTTCTCTTCTTCTCGTCAAGAAGAAGAAGAGGGACAAAGAGAGACGATGACCACTACTACTAGTCAACTCGTCATCTTTATCATACTGCGGCGCGCAAAAGACCAACAGAAGAAGAAGAAGGAAAAGGAGGAAAAGAAGGCGGAGATTTCTTTCGATCACGAGTCTCATGAAGTACCATCACTCCTACTACTAAAGAGGAGGTGCTGCTGCTCTTGATGGGGATGTCCTATCTGTCTTTAATCTATCTATCTATTTATCTTTAATCTCTCGATTAATCTTTCTCTCTCTCTTAGCAACTTTTCCTTTCTTCTTTCTTTCATTACGTCGAGGACAGGAGAATAGGAAAAGAAAGAAGAGGAATGAAGTTGGCCTCCCCGTACTAAGACTAATTACTATTCAACAGAAGAAAAAGAGGAGAGAAAGGAAGGAGGTGCAACAGTGAACTTCTTCTTCTTCTTGTCCTGATACTCCTACTCCTACAATTCCTTTTCTTCCGAATCCTCTCCAAACTATGAAGAAAAGCGACTTTCTTTCTTTCTTTCTGTCTTACTTTCTTCTTTCTTTCCTTCCTACTGATGATAGGCCTAAGAATGGGAATAGGACCAAGAAGAAGAAAAAGACGATCTCTCGCCCGTGAGGCATCGGAGCACCCCGAGGAAGAATAAGAATAAGGTTCATCTCCTACTCGTGGTGTATATACACCCGGAGTTTGACTGCAACTCCTCCTCTTCCGAGAAGAAGAAAAAGATAAAGAAAGGAATAGAGAAAGAGAGAGATAGAGAGATCTTCTTCTCCATCTCTTTACAAAGAAGAGAGACAGATAGAAGAGGGGAGAAAGAATGGATCAACTATTCTCACGAGAGGACCGCCCGACTCCTGGCTGGAACGGGTATCCGAAGAAAAGAAAGAAGATCGAGAGATGACACTCCTCCTGCAACGACTCGACCTACATAACGTGAAGAATGGAAAAGAAGATAGATAGAAAAGAACACGACTCGATTCAATACAGAGAGAGATCTGAAGGAAGAAGGTCGACAAGAGTATCTCCTCATAGACAGACATACACAAGAGCTTCGGCCTCCTATCTATCTATCCATATCTCTTTCATATCTCTATCTACAGTATGGCTACATATATATA
>NW_027154832.1:7199-9129 GCF_002600585.1 Cystoisospora suis
TATATATATGTAGCCATACTGTATATGTATATATATATATATGTATATATTCATATGTATATATGTATATGTTAATGAGCCTGAGGAGATAAGCGACATCATCATTTTGTCTCTTTTCTTTCTTCCTTTCTTTCTTTCTTTCTTTCTTTCTTTTCTTCTTCTTTTTCTTTTGATATACAGGATTCTTCTTCTTCTTTCTCTTCTTCTCAAAGAAGAAAAGACTGCAATGGCAATACTTTCTCTTCTTCTTCGCCTTCTGCAGAGAGAGGGAGCTATTCTTCACATGCACCAGGAGAAGGGGGGAGAGCATGCTTTCAACAGAAGAAGTCTTCTTCTTCTTCTCCTTTTTCTTCCTTTCCTTCTTCTTCTTCTTCTTTACTTTTAAATAAAGATCTTCGGGTTCTTCAACTTGAGAGAGCTAAAGAAAGATATAAAATTGAAGAAGAAAGAGAAGAGCTCCATTCAGGTGGGCCCGGGTTTGACATTTCCAGTCCCTCTCTTCCTTCTTCTTCTTCTTCTGCACGACGAAATCTAGTTCTCCCTTACACCAATCTTAGCTTCTCGACCTCTTCTTCTTCTTCTACAAGGAATGGCTCTCTCAATTTCTATCAGAAGAAACCCTTTTCTCATCTTTCTTCCCCGGGAGAGCCATCCCGGCTGACGACGAGAGATGAAGAGAAGAAGAAGAAGGCGATAGGAGCAACGGCGAGTAGCTCTAAGAATTTACGAGGACAGATGAACGGCACTAGTAGTAGTAGTAGTGGTAGTAACGACTCTTCTTATTCTTCCTCGGCTAATATAAGGAGTGCCGGGGAAAATGAGACGAAAATACTCAAGAAACATACAGATATCCCGCCGGTGCGTCTGCATAAGAAAGAAAGAGTGAGAAAGAGTGAGAAAGAAGAAGAGGAAAAGAGCAAAGAGCATGCAAGAAGCTGAAGAGAAGATATCTAGATAGACTCCATTTATGAGAAAAAGAAAGAGAGGAAAGATAAGGAAGAAAAGGAAGATATTCACGAAGCCAGATGACGTTCTTTACACCCCACACATTCCCTATTACTCATACACGTAGAGAAGTAGAAGTAATAGTAGAAGTAGACGTAGTAGTGGTAGAGGGGAAGTGTATGTCTCTGCTCTCTCTAGCCTTTGATTAATGTGGATGAATGAATGAAAGAAAGAAAAGAAGAAGAAAAGAGAGAGAAAGAGAAGATCTCTAAGCAAGCTACAAAAAGAAGAAGAAAAGAAGAGACAACTAGAAAAGAGAAGGAGACGGAAATGGTCGACAAGAAGAAGAAGAAACATTTGAGTCAGATAGAAAGAAAGATAAAGACAGAGAGATGCAGTAGAGTCAGAAAGTCACGCGTGAATGGAAAAGAAAGAAAGCGTGAGAAAGAAAGGATGCGAATCGATACACAGAGAGAGAGAGATGAAGCAAGGGGAGAATAGAAGCCTCTCAGAGAGAGCATGGAGAGAGGTGTAAAGATGACAGACACTATACACAGAAAGATATACAGAGAGAGTGCTGTATCCTTCGATGTCTATAAGATGTCTATGTGTATCATCTCTCGGCTATTCTTTACACTTCCTCTTTCTCTCTTTCTCTCTCTCTGTCTCATACCCCTCAATACATCTATATAGAGATACATAGACGTCTATGCAGTCTGGGACAGATATCTATCTCTATTTAGATATATATGTGTATCTATGTTGATGTATATATGTATAAAGCCACCACATGCATGTATAAATGTACGAGGGGGCCTTCGTATCTCCAGAGCGAACCGTAGAAGTGAGGACACGCAAAAAGGTTTCTCTTCTTCTCTCTCTCTCTCGCTCTCTCTCTCTCTCCTTATACATAGCTATCTATTCACATACACCCTCTGGTATGCTTATCTACATATTCATAGAGAGAGAGAAAGAGAGAGAAGAG
>NW_027154833.1:0-31363 GCF_002600585.1 Cystoisospora suis
GAGTCACAACGCAGCCGTTACACAAGACGAGTAAACAAAGATTCGCCTCAGTGCTGACGCAGACGGACGCACTTACGTGTACATGGGAGGCTTTACAGAGCTCTTTCTTCCAATGCTGTGAGTCTTCTCGCCACGCAAGATGGAATGCTAGCTTCACAACAACCTGCTGTCCTAGGGTTCACGGAGACAGAAATCTTTCACTGCCTACCTCGCGTACAGTGAACGGCTTGCTATAGCTGAAATCGCTTGAGCTCGTGAGAGTTTGCGTCGGTTTTTTTCACCGCTCAATCCCCGAGAGCTCAGCCTCTTCCCTTCTCTCAACAAGCTTGCAGCGGTTACACGTACTCTGAGAGCTACGAAGGAACAACGCAGCGCGCATCGTCAGGCGGATCGATAGATGGAGTGTCAAGCGTGTCCTCTGATTTTACGTGGGATAAGGTTGCTTAGATTCTTAGATAGATAGTTAAACGATGTGTACATGTCGCCCAAACACACTTGCAAATTTGACTTGATCGGTCCATCTCTATACTTATCTTGGTATTATCTGCCTGGCAGGATGTGAAGCTTCCAGGGAGTAATCTGTCGTTAGTAGAGAGAGAGACTAGACACAGCAGCTTTACAAAGCCCCCCCTACGGCAAGTATCAAGACTAAACTCACGTTTCCTCATAGGAACGTGGAGTGTCTTTTTATGGTATAAAGGCGAGAATGAAGACGGCGGAGTGTGGTCTATCTCCCTGGGTTGCTCCATAACAGGGGCAGCTAGGGAATGCCTATACAGACAGCTTCAAACGCCATTCATTCTTTTGCTCGGAAAAAGGGGACATTGGGATTTGACCATAGCGATTGCCTTTCCATTCAGACCTTGTAAAGTGAGGTCGACTTCTCTCGTGATTCTCCCTTGGAAACGTGCGGCGCGGCACCGGAGAGCGGTAGATACTTCTTGAAAGAGATGAAAAATCTCATCTCCTTTCCGCGAGAAACCCAAATCAAAGACTTCATGAGAGCGTCAAGGATGTGTCAGGCAAAACGAAGTAGAGTGAGAGATAAAGGTGACGCATGTCGGGGGCATTCACAATATATTCCACACGGCCAGAACCCAATCTCTCGAAGGCCGTTCATTTCAAGAGGCATGGACAAAACAAAATCAGAACACGAAAACTCATCTCAAACACCATCGGTCCTTCAATTTCTTCCAGGCTGGGGGCCCTTCAAGTCTGTTGGTTCTCAATCATCACCGAGAAGATGAATGAAGAGAGTCTCTAGACAAGAATTCACCCAGTCAGCCTCTCTCTCATCTTCCCTTTAGATCTGTCTGTCAAGCACGTCTCCATGCACGGCAAGAACAAAAAGCCATTATCTTCGGAAATGTTTACAAGAGAAAGCTCACTCTCCACAGGTTCCTTTACTCGGATTCTTATGTCACCCCGTGCGGGGCTGATATGAATGAAAACTCGAGTGTCACCGCGACGTGAAGAAAGTTTCTTCTGTTAAACCGTGTCGTTGATTTCGATCCCCTGACGTAGAATGATATTGTTAGAAAGGCTTTAACTTGAATGTATTCTTCGTTGCTATTTCTCACCCCAGCTGTCTCGTTTTCTTCTTTCTTCCAAGTAGCAAAGAAGGGCATCAACATCACCGCCTCCCTTACAGATCATGCCTAGCTCAGGCTTCTTCAACTGCGTGCCTTGTAGACGAGCCAGGGTACCTGCGCTCTCTCTTTCGGACAGCAGTTTGAATAAACGTAAACAATCCATCAACCAGGAGACAGCTTCCTGCAAAGATGATGGAGTACTCCGAGAAGGAATCACGCTGCAAACCAGACGAGCCAACCAAACAAAGTTCAAACAAGATTCGAGAAAACACCCTGCGGTAGGCCTCAAAGTACATTCACGTTCTACTCATTGTTTTCCCCCAAGCTGCGAAGATGTCAAGGAGGCAGGTTGTATGCGGCTACCGTTCCATCTCGTCCAATCTCTTCCTTTCACTTCTTTAGCATCCAAAGCACGGTGTTTTCTTCACTAAACCGTGACCCATCAAGTTTTGAGAGATGGCGAGAATGGTAACTCTGATAGGAGTCGAGTTGCGCCTTTCCTTACTCACGGCGGGGCGCCCCTGGCCCCGGAATGGCGTCGTGTTCCTTGGCATCTACAGTCATGAGCTAAGAGAAGCATGCATGTGACTTTCTTTTTACCAAGACGCAAACATACTCGACTGGAAACCGGGAGACACATCGTTCAACAATCTCCCGACCGTCTGTTCCCAGTCTTTAACTGTCATTCACCCTTCTCGCCTGTTGCGAGCGTCGCTCACCCTCCTGGTACCGAACCCTAACTAAGTAACCTCTTTGCCGTGAGAGAACAATGTTAGGATCCTAGAGAGAATGAAGAAAGAATAGATGAGCGTGGGGTGGACGTACGAAGTCTATGCTGAGGGACACTGTTCAGAAACGCTCCGAAGGCTTACTCCGTATCGATTGACGCGGCTAGACCATCGAGCAATGCGCGTATACAAAGTCACAGCAGCAACAGCATTGAGGAAGGTCGCCGCCAGCACGCATGCCGCCGCTCGCCTGGAGAAGAAAGAAAACAACAAGAGCAAGAAAACCGAAAGAGATATATCTCCACCGGTTCACCAGCCAGTCACAACACCTAAACTTCACACATGCATGCATAGAGGGTCTGGGTAGATAGAGATACACAGAGAGATACAGATATACATGGGCAAATGCTCGCAAGCTGAAGGAGATGATCGGATCATACGGCGCCTCAAGATGGAGGTGACACTTCATATCTAAGTGGAGTGTCTTCGCTGTTGTACATCCGATAAGATACCTTTTTCTTTCGGAAGGTAACAAGACTTATGAGAGACAGCTAAAAGTTCCTGTCTGTTTCTTTTTCTCGCACGAGCAGCAGCTTCTTTCAGCCAACTGAAAAACTTCTCTCGGATCTCTGTGAGCTAACAGGAGGGATGGGTCAGCTTGCCGAGATGATACCTGGAGACAAGAAATACGGGTGGGCGAGGTTCTTACTCAAGCTATGTAAAACTTCAGTTATATAAGTGCATCCATACATATTGATACCTACATGCATGCCTATATGTTCATACACACATATTCATACATTCATTCATACCCATACATATCCACACATTCACTTCCCCAATCTATAGATTTACCACATCAAATCGACTGTAGTCAACGATGTCTCCCCAGCTTCAAGACTCCTTGCACACACTTAAGAGAAAAACTTGCTTTCTATGCTATGTGAATACCTAGAAGAGATAAATAACTACAACACGACAATACATAGACACTCCTGATCAAACAGACTATCCTTACACCTCCAGCCCCATTCCGGGCACGGGTGATGTAACATACCTCAAGGCAGAGCTCTTAAGAGGCGTGGCGAAGTAAAACGCGGTAAGGCCTTGAAAGAGGTAGACAAGAGCGCTAGCCAGACCGCATGCAGCCATGACGACGAGAGTGCTCCTGAATTCCTCTTGATCGATCAGGCCTGTGTTTCAGAATAAAAAACGCCCCCCGGATTGCTTGGATTCAAAGCGTGCGAAGAGGTAGCATCATCCACCTCCTTCATGTGAGAGGACGTCACATCGATAAGAAGTTTCAAGTAGAAAGAAAATGAACCACAAACAGGAAGAACAGAACAAGAAAATCGAGTCGAATGTTAAGAATAGAAAGGGAAGAGGTAGAAAAGATGGCTGCTAGTCATGGAACTCTCTCTGTTCATCCTTTGTAGTGTGGAGGTTCATACGGAGGAAAAGAGCCAAGCGAGATACAAAACTTTGTCTCCGTCTCTTCGGTTTCTGCTAGATCGAATTTCCACTGATCAAGTGCATGCAGTCTATAGAAGAGGATGAAGAAAAGTAGAGAAAAAAAACTGTTATAAAGTCAGCATGCTATGCAGATACACAGCAGGTTGACAATGATGGCCAGACCAATGCACCGAGCACATGTACATTGATGAATTCACATAAGAGATCTCATGGACGGATGTAATTCAGAAATGTATGTATATATATACATATATGTGTACGTATATATCAGGAGCATCCATATAAAGAAAGATCTTCTTGGAAAAAACGTCTTCCGTTCCGGAATGTATTTCCTCCCGGACAGTTTAAGGACTGCCCCGTAATGGTCTTCGGTCGAGTTTGTTGAGAGTCTACAAGCATAGATCTATACGTGCATACATACATCCATGCATAGAGAGGTACATACATACATACGTATACACATGCATCTATAGATATATCATAAATTGGCACACGTATACATACCTTTCATGCCAATTCGGTGATGGAAATGAGCCTCCATCAGCACATATAGCCCCACGGCAATCTCATATCCAGACATGCAAAATGTAGTGCGGCGATCAATCTTGGCGTCGCGATCCTTAACTGAAGTAAGAAGGAACAAACAGGAATAAAGAGAAAAGAAAAGAACAAGAAAAATGAGATGGAGCGTCTGTAGATACGCGCACTTCTACACACTCGTATATATCGAGTGTCTTTTTTTTAGACCGTTACTCATGCGTTGCTCTGCACGCATATGCGCCCTTCTCGCCATTTCTTTCTTTGTTAAAGATCACCTCGGGTATAGCTTGGTTTTTGTTCACATCAGATCTTAAAGAAGGTCGTGTGCCAGTAAGAAGACAGATTGCCACGAAAGACCAGAAGGAAAGGTAAGATTCTTCTAGAGAAGAGTTCGGACTCGAGAATCTACTTCCTCCTGTATGAGAAGCTGCATGGAACCTGTACAGACAGAGGTCTGGTAATCCCTTCTGCGTATTCTGCGTGTCTAGTATAAGAGATGAAACCGCATACATCCGACCAACCCTGACAATATACATAGAGAAATCTAAGTCTTTTTATGCTTCTGTATACATATCGTGATAATTCAGTATTGCAGAGTTGGGTACATAGATATGTGTATACGTACATATAGCTAGCTCCTTACATATAGATGTATATATAGCCCCTAGATAGTTCTTCGACATCCCATGCCTTTCGTCAGCAGCCCTCATTCAGGCAGCAGGTACAAAGGAGGTTTAGCCGCTAATGATAGAAGTACTTACGTGCTAGAAGATCATCTGAATTATGTTGGCCCGCGAATCGAAAAAGAAGAAATATGCACGGTAGAGCAACCAGAAGGACATTTTCGGAGGCTTGCATGCACATCATCCATATGTGAAGTGGAACTTTCAACCTGAGAGAAAAAACGCACGGACAAACCGCAGAACTCCGTGGAGACCGGTGTATGTACAAACTCGAAAAGGAGTACGGAAATGCATACACAAGGCTATCAGTTGTAGAGAGGACGTACCCACATAAACCTATCTATATATGTATCTGGACGTAGGATATCTAGTTAGGCACTGACAGATATGAATTCGTCCGTTTCTGTGAAAGGAGAACAGTGGACCATGGAATCAAAGAGAGACTTCAGCTCATATACAAACAACGGGGGGACGGAGCTGTCGGTTGTGCTCCCCGATCTCGATTGTGAGGAAGCGTGGCCGAAGTCATACGAATGGCAATCTGAAGACACAGGCCTTTTTCAAGAACTCCCTTTTTACCGATAAGTTAATCCGAAAAGAACGGAGGCCACAATGATAGACGCGACAAGGCCGACGGCAAGTGTCACTATGGTATGTCTTTGCCTGCGCAGAATTTCATCTTTGTAAAGAAGAGGGAGTTCTTCTTCTTCTTGGGGCAGATCTTCATTTTGGTCACCATCCCCTTCACCGCCACCTTCGTTTCGAGAGACTCCCCGGCTTGGTAAGATGAGAGGTTTAGAAATCTCAGCCTCGGCATCGGCTTGAGAGGCTTCTCCGTCGGCCATTTCATCTCTTCCTTGAGGTCTCCAGCCGAAGAACGCCATCTTGTCTACGGCAGAGGTATCTTATTTTCCTTTGTGGAACCGGCAAATAAGAAACAGACTGAAGATTCCTCAGTCGTTTGGTACAACTGGGTAGTACGAAATGTCTCGGAGAAAAGAGAAAAGCTAGCTGTGAAGAACCTGAAAGATTCTGACCACCAGGCAGTGACGCGTGACGAAGACAAAAAACAATTTACAAAAAGAAAAGAATCAAGGCATAGAAATCCATGCCAAGTAGGAGTCGTATTGCGGATGGAGAAGCCTTCTTTTCATGCTGAGAGAAAATTCAAGGTGACCGGAACAGACGGACACTGTGTGCTCTTTGTTTGCACGGCTTACTCCATCGTAGTCTTCCCCAGTTAGGGAAGCGTTGAGAAACGACAAATGAAAAAAAAGAAGAGAAGAGAAGAAACACAGAAAGATAGAGACTCGCCGTTCCGTATTCGAACAAGGCGTCCAACAGTCATCAAAGTCCGGACCAGTCTCTCCCGAAAGTGTGTGTCTAGATCGTGAAGACAAGCAGACTTTGTGCTCGATGTCTTTCAAAGAAACATACTTAGATGCTTTCTTCTTCACTCTCTCTGCACTGTACCGTCTACGGAAAAGGTTGAAGGAGACTTGGACAGCTCCTACTCTTACCAGCCAATGAAAGACCTCACCCAGCTCACCAGTGCCTCTCTCTCTCGGCACCTGGGGACCTCACTACCTACGACAGATCGATCAGCCAACCCGCCGATCAGACTACGCCGACTGGCGAGTTACGGGAGGCTGTTCCAGAAGTCTGCGACAAGGTAAGAAGTTTAGCATTCATTGCCAGCAGAAAGAAGATACAAATGTGCAAAAACAAAGTCCTCTGGGCGATTCAAGGTCAGCAAAGAACAGGAGCCGTGCTTCATTCGAAGCCGAATCAAGAAGAACGGTTGCTCCAAGCGGCAGCTAGCAGTAGAAACGAAGTTGCTTTCTCACTAACACTCTTCCCTGGCTGGCATCTTATTTCAGGACATCTCATTTGTTTTTTTTTCATCTGTGGTAAGGAGGCTTTTTCTTTGTAGTTTGTTTTAGAAGAAGGTGAGTGGCCTTAAGGTGTCTCCGATCGGCACGCCCAGGCTTGGTTCTGTGGAACGACGGACGTGTCGGCAACTGAGCCGTAGCGGCAACAATGACGTTTCTTCTCTCTTGGACGTACAGACGACAACGGGAAGTGCCACCACCTCAGTGATTCTCGGGCATTCTTTTTGGGGGCTTAGTTGAAAGCTAGCCCAGAGAAAGGTTAACACAAACGCGTGAATTGAGATGTTTGCAGGGAATAGTCGCTTGCTTGATATCGGTCTTATGAGCATACGTCCTCCCGGCCTTTTTGTGAAAGAAGAGGCTTTCATTGCCAGGCTAATTGTTCAGCCGCACCCCGATACACAACCTATCTACGCCCCAACTTGAGAGAGATTCGATCTTCGATCACGAGAAGACAAAAGACATACGACGGGGGTTCCTAGGACTCCTTATAGATTCTATAAGCTCAAGTCCCTTTAAGTAAACTCATGATTCAATGGATCTTCTACTGGGAGCGAGCCATAAAAACGTCTACGCATCTTTACAGATGTAAGACCGCGACAGGAGAGTTATGACCATCCCTGAGCTTTAGTTTCGTCGTAACAGTCTTTGAAGGCTGCCTAAGTGACGCAACCAAACCTTAGCACAGCTGAGGTTTCTCGAATGAACTCAACCCTAGGCCCCGTCTTTTCTTTCCACATGCTCCTTGGTAGAGCTCCATGACCTGGCGATCACCGATCAAGTCTGAGACAAGAACCGTAGATTGTAACAAATACTGAGAGGTCCTTCATTATTCAGCTTATGGCCTAGCATCGGCCCTGATGACAGCATAGAGGGACATACGCTTTTCTTCCTTCTTCAGAATTTGCGGGTGTTTGTATGGATGTATATCTACTGCGGCTGTCTTCTCAGTCTAAGATCAATCATAAGACTGAGACATCGTGTTTCTCTTTCTTCCTCTCTCTCTTTTCAGCATTACGCATCATGGGAACGGACACTCGCTTCTCACCCGGAGAACTTACACTTCTATGTATGGAGGACAGACATCTACCTATCCATGAGATTTCTCTGTCCCCTTGTCTTCTTCCGAGGACTATACTCCCGCCTCAACACATTTCTCCCCTCATTCTGTCTATGTGAACGCCACACGTAGGAAGAAAGATAGGTAGAAATTCATTAGCCTTTCGTTGATTTATCAAGATATGATTTCCTATTGGCTGCAGAGTGACTTCGTAGCCTCACAATCTTGTTCGTAAGGCTGCGAAAGAGGAATAGCTCTACATTTCTCTTCTTAGATCTCATAGAACAACAGAAAGCGCAGCAGAGTGTGGTAAGGTGTAGGCCTGAGAGTGCCAGACACGCAGACGCTTAACCCATCCCTAGAGGCTAAGATCTCACTCAGTTAAACCGGCTTTCACGAGCAACACACCTTTCCCCCCACTTCACTCTTGAGGAGTAGTAGCAGATAATGTAAAGAATAAGAAGATAGCGAAATCGTAGAGAAAAGACAGAGAAATAGAGAGAAGAGGGACGAGAAGGTAGCTTATCATTCCATTCCTGGAAGGCCTGAATGGCTTAGGACTTCTGGTGGATCTCTCTTTACTTTGATTCTCTTCGTCGTCACCTTATTCTCGACCGAATAAAGAAGCTAGCTAACCAGACCGACGTTTTCTTCTATTCCACTGACAATCTCAGTTCCCTTCTGGGGGTTTGTGACTGCTGAGCCGCGACGAGAAGTCCACCGGGCCTTTTGCTTGTCTTTATTTCATTATCGTTATCAGATAAACCTTCTCCTGCTTGGTATGACAGGTAACATTCCTTATAGCTATGCTTGGCTTGAAAAAGAAGCCGCTTGAGAAGATTCAACCTCAACTTCTTCTCTACTTGTTGAGTTAAATGCCCATATGTGAAGAAATCATTCGAATAAACAAGCTGCTTTATAGTATGTGCGATAGAAGTGTTGAGTGATCTCATCGAATCGGCTCATGGGGTGTACATACACTTTCCCCCTCCTAAGCAACAACTATGGCAGTATGTCCCGGCCTCCTCTAAAAAAGATACCTCTATTGGTGGTTTCTTTTCTTTTCTATTGAGGGAATTTCGCTGCTAAAAGAAAAGGCCCTGTGATCTCTCGAAGAGATAAGAAACAGTATCTCTCTCCTCTATGTGTGTATGTCGGAAGAACTCTATCAGATCCATCTATTTACCTCTCTACGTCTCGATGAGAATGAAAAGTGTCATGATCGTAGTCCTCCAAGGAAATCCATCAGTCCCGCTATGGTGTTTGAAGGATGCTCGTCGTCGACAGAAGATAAAGAGCTAGAAAGCAAACAAAACCTGAGAAACTGATCAACAGACACGGTGTCTACTATCCGTATACATATACATGTCTTGAGAGAGAAATCACTCACAAGCAAGAGTCGCGACGAGAAAGAGATTTTCCTTACGGCCCCGAATCCCACTCCAACCGACACTCTCGACTACCTCCTAGCTATCTAGCTAGCTATCATCTAGGCATCCTTACTCTACAGAAACAAAAACGAAAAGAAGGCGAAGACAACTGTCGTAAGATAAGTGTCTGTGCACCTCGGAAAACTATCATGTCTGTGCTTAAGGCAGAGCGATTGTGGCGGAGAAGACAGATTAGTCTCCTGGCAAGAAAAGAATCGAATCTATCGATAGACCATACACACTGTGAAACATATCAGAAGAACTCCTCTACTATCTTCTCCGCTCTCATCTCTTGTTCCCTTGAAGAAAGCAAGACTCGGAGAGACAAAGGAAGTCTTCTACGTTGGGATTCTTCGCTTTTTTCCACCAAAAGAAAAGCGAGTGGAGGGAAAGAAAAGAGAAAGACGTTCTTTCTCAAAGCAAGTGGAACAAACACTTGTACTGAAAGTAACCTTCCTACAGACGTCCTTAACCTCTACCCGTAAAGACAGAAAAGCGGTCAACATGCAAGAGCACGAACGCGCGCGCCTAGCTTCACACCCTCTGTACATAGATATACATGCAATCATATACATGCACATGCAGATAGATAAATAGATACTTGAACAGAGGGAAAGAAAAAGAAAGAACGAAAGATGGAACAAGAGAGAGAGACAAGAAAGAAGGAAAGAATAGTCTCTTTTTGTATATCTTCTCGCTTTCTTTTCATGACCCATAGCCGGCAACCATACCTCATTGTATGTTCACCTCTATATACATAATGAGACAGTACGATGACCTATGAGTGTCTATACACCTGGAGTTAGTCCTTGTTGGTCTTTCCCTCTTTGAGTTTCTTAGCGGTTGACGCGAGACTTCCGAACACTTCGTCAGGGACCTCTTCCTGAAGATCGATTCCTAGCTCTTCAGAAGGTAAAGACGATTTCTGTGCACTTGAAGAATCTTGATCTCGACTTCTTTTGTTTGAAGCCGAAGAAGAAGAAGCTAAGAAATCTTCGAGACGATTCTTAAGAAATTCTTCTCCTACTTGCTTCTCATCCAAGTAATACCCAAGACCCTGCGCTCCAAGCTGATACAGGTAACCGGCCTTTGCTCCCTAAGAGACAAAGAAAAGACGAGACAAGAAAAAGAAGAGACACAGACAAGCTCTTAGCTACTCAATCGCCCTCTCATCTTTCATTCGCGCAGGTGGGAGACCCAAGAAGAACGAGAAAAGAAAAGATAAAAAGAAGAAAAGGCAAGCTGTCTTTGATCGCCTCCCTCAACCTAACTCACAAGAAGACAAAGCACCTTCTACTCCTACTCCTACTGCTCTTCTAATTCAAAGGCCTACCACAGCATGTCTACGTTACTAAGGCTGAGAAGAAGAAGAAGGAGAATGAATGATCTTCTTCTTCTTCATGAGTATTCGATTGAAAGGATAAGCAGCAGGATAAGTATCGACGCAGGGATTGTGGGGTGGATAGATAGAGATATAAAGAGACAGTAACGACCTACACAGATAAGAAGAGAGAAACGAAAAAAGAGAGAGAGAAACTCCACATGCAGATAGTCAAGCAAGAGCGGTAGAATTCCATCTCTCTTCAATCAGTCGACTCAGCGACTTCTCATATAAGCCGCTGCTCCATGCTAAGAGAGGTCCTTCAGATTCTGTCCTTTCTACCACGATTTCTATATCGACTATAGAAGACGGTAGAAAAGGAAAAACAAGACGCTTGACTATGAAAAGGGACCATCTGGCTTAGAGAAGAAATGTATTGTATTGTACCAAAGAATAGACATGAGTCGATCGAGAGCGAAGGAAGAAGGGCATAGGAGATGAGACATTCATTCTGAAACAGATAGAGTATTGGAGTGTATGTACACCTGATCATTCAAAAGCTGACCTGGAAAGATCGAGCAGGTATATGGTAAGAGGCTTCTTCGGGTAACGATGAGAGAATCCGTGCACGCGCTCTCATGTCTTGAACCTGAGAATAGAACCATTAAATCTCTTCTTTCGTATATTCGTATCTTGCTTTCCATACAATACACGTAGACTGTATATACACCTGTACAGATATGTATGTAGACTACCCCATAGATCTATCGACGACGTGGGGAGACGATCTAGGTGTGTGTACATGAGATACACAGGTGTAAGAAGAGAACAAGAGAGAACGAGAGACGTACACTGGAGTTAGGAGTCGACTTGAGATCACACAACTTCTCTCCCTAAGATACAGGCTTAGACGACATCTATCTATCTATCTATAGCTATCTATGTCTGTATGTATGTATCATCTGTACCATATACGATAGCATGTCTATAGCTAGGTGTACGTGAGCTATATATAGATACACATACATAGATGTACGTATACAAGCCTATACCTGTAAGTGGAATTCCAAAGAAATCTCTAGTCAGCAAGAAAGAAAGAAAGACGACAAAGAGAGAGATTCAGTCAGTCATGGCAATTCACGTTTCCACGAGCACATCTTCCTGATACACTACAACTACTCCGACTCTCCTCAGACTCTCCCAAGCAATGCGACTATTAGACCGCCTTACTATACACAGCCATACATACATATTCACACATAGACATACATACATACATGCATATCTATGTATCCGTCTTCATATGCCTTCATACATCTGCATGTGCATATCCTTGTTTTTTCTTTTTAGAAGTAGACCTCTTACAGACACGAGTCTATACCATAGACACGTCTGTATGCAGGTATCTCATTGTATCTACTCAATCTATGAGAAGGAGAAGACCTCTCTACATCTATCTAAGAAGAAGAAGAGAGAGAGAGAGAGAATGGAGGGCCTCCTTACCTTCCTGAATTCTTCTTCAGCTTGAGCTAATTCTGCGTCATCCAATTCTTTCTTCTTCTTTAGATACAATTGTTCCTCTAGAGCTTTCTCCTTGAGTTCTACTCTTTTCTTTTCTTCTTCTTCTTCCTTTAGCGCCTTCTCAGCCGCAGCTAAAGGATCAGCAGGAGTTCCCCCTTCCGATGGATTTGTATGGTCAAACCCTGCCTGCTGTTGGTCTAGTAGAGCAAGGTCGTTATGGTGGACTTGGCTATACTGCGCTTGGACGTTCCTCTTCACTCGAAGCATATCCTTGAAGGTATCTTCATTCCCATGAGACACTTCGAACTCCTTCCATATCTACAAAGCAAGAAAGAAAAAAAGAAAGAATAGGTGGAGGAAAGGAAACATAAGCTTTTCGTATAGTAAAGAAAAAGACAGATAGAGATAGATAGATGCAGATACACAGATATATGCAACTATACAAGGATATACACATTCATACATACATACATGCACAATCATACATACTCCATATTCATACATACATATTCATAGATACATACATACATATACACACATACATACACACTCATACATTCATGTGAAAACGATGAGACGTGGAGAAAGACAGTCGTAGGAATCTACCTTGTAGAGAAGAAGAAAAAGAAAAAGAGAGAACATATTGACGTTTCACATAGAGTGAGAGATACGTCTACCTCTATATCTACCAAATCTCTTGCAATCTCTCTCTTGCGTGGAAGGTCGACTGGGTCAAAAAGAAAGTAGCTGTCTCACTATCTCGAGTGTTCCCGTAGACAAAAGCACACGAAGAAGAGAAGAGCTAGATTTCTAATGTTCTCTATGTATCTACGCTCTTCTTCGAGTCGCACGAAGTAGAAGAGAAGAAAAAGAGACGAACCAAACCCCCGTCCCAGGGACGGACATGTAGTTCGCAGGCATGTTCCTCATGCATGCCTTTAGCTGAAGATCGATTCTTCCTTATATCGTGTCTACAGCGATAAACATGCTAAAGACAGAAAAGGATACATCCTCTAATCTTCTCCATGTATGTACGCACCTAGCTATCTAGCTCTCTGCCATGTATCTCCACCCCTGTCTTTACTCTATCGATCTATCCTTCTTCAATGTATCTTCAATCTATCTTTATTCTACCTCTATAAGCATACACACACAGCCTACGCCTCTCAACATCCAGAAGAAGAAAAGAAAGAAACCAAAAGAGTGAGAAAGAAAGAAAGAGTGAGAAAGAAAGAAAGAAAGCTGTTTTACCTTCCAGAATTCTGGGTCGTGAGCGGGATCACAGAATTGCGAGCAATGCACAAAGATCGCTCGAGACCGATCGATCTCTCCTAAGCCTCTCTCCACCGCCGCATATCTCAAACACATATCTCGCACCTGCAAACAACGAGATAGATAGATAGATTAAAGATAGATTAAAGATAGATTAAAGATAGATTAAAGATAGATAGATTAAAGATAGATAGCGAGTGAAGAAAGAGAAAGAATGGGAGAGAGGTTCTTTCGTGTCATTTTCTTTTATTTCAGCTGAAGAGATGAAGGGTATACTCATGAGGTATGAAAGAAAGAAAGAAAGAGGACTTTTAATCATCCCCCCTATCATGGCCCTAGTACTAAAAGAAACACATGCACCATGCGGCTCTCTACACTCGCCTCTTCTTCTTCTCTTCTTTTTCTTTTCTGCGTTACTTCTTCTTCTCCATACTAGAGAAGAAATGCAAAGATAAACAGGAGACGGAGAAATAATTTCTCAAGAAAACCGACCTTTCCATAGAGACTTTGAAAGAGAGAAAGACAGAAGAGAGACAGAGAAAGAAAAGAAAGACAGGAGAGAATGCGTCAAACAGACAAACAAAAGAGAAAGCCGAAAGCTCTTCTGTCGACCTCTCTTATCTCCATCTCCCTCATTATCTCTCTTCTGATCTACCTATCTATCTTTAGTCTATCTATCTATCTATCTTTAATCTACCTATCTGTCTATCTATCTTTATTCTACCTATTTATCCACCTTTAGTCTACCTATCTATCTCTCCTTGATCTCTCTATCTATCTATCTATCTCTCTATCACTTTCTGTTCTTTTCTTTCATTTCTCTTCTTCTCCTTTCTCTCCTCTTTCTTGTTTTCTTCTTTCTGTTTTCCTTACATGTTTCTCTGGTAAGCTTTCTATCGCCTCTTCGTAGATTTTCCTCGTCCGAGCCACCCCCAGCAATTCTGTCGTCTGCGCAAAAAGCGAAAGAAGAAAAGAAGAGAAGAATCGAAAGAGAAAGAAATCTACTGAAGCGTCTTCAAAGGTAGGAAGAAATCTACTGTTCCGAAATCCCCCCTGCCTTCTCGTTAGCCTCCTGTAGAGATATAAACATACATTCATCTATCTATCTATATCTATTTATATATATGTATACATACATCCATATCTATATGTAAACACCTCTATATACATGTAGGCATAAGTTGAGTCGTCTGTATGTACTTCTGATGCAAAAGTAGGAAAGTCGTTGCTATTCTTCTTCTTATTCTTCTTATTGAGTCCTAGAAACTTGTGACTATTACAGATGTGCTTTTTCTTTCCTCTTTCCCTCTCAGTTGATCAGACAAAGGGGCCAAACTTCCCTTTCTTTCTTCTTGCTACGTGTGAAGTGTGGATTTCGCCTGTCTGGAAAAGTTTGAAGTGTCTCGATATCTCTCACCGAACTCACTCATCGATGACACACTCTACTACCATAGCCCTGGCTCAGGTGTATATACACATACATAGACACATATTCATACATACATACATAGCGAGAGAGACGTGTGTATGGATCTATAGTAGGATATATGGTAACCCTTTCTGACATCCCAGATCTAAGTGAAAATGCAAATAGGAAGAAAAAACAACAAGAAGAAGAAGATTTCTTCCTCCAATAGATCGCATGAACTTCCTCTCTCTGTATTCATCTCTGTCTCTCTCTATATGATCTATATTCATCTATCTATCTATCTATATATGTATGTCTATGTATTCTAGATGTATGACATGTCGAATGCACTGTACATCCACCTCCCTCTCTCCTTCTTCCTCTTTTTTCTCAAGTTGAATGGAGAGAAACCCAAGAAGAAGAGAAGATTTCCTTTTCTTTAACTCCTGATGGAGAAGACCCAGAAGAAGATGAAAAGAAGAAGAATAGAAAGATGAAGAAGGAAAAGTTTGACGGTAATGATGAGAAGTCTTCTTCCTTACCCTCGCAATATAGATATAATACATCTCAAGTTTCTCAGACTCAAGTACCGCACTCGTAGCGGCGTGATAGATCGTAAGTGCATGCTTAGCTAAACCGAATTCCTCCTCGAGCTTGGCATAAAGAAGAAACAATCTCTTAGCAAATTGAGAAGGGACAGAAGACGTCGCCTGCTGAAAGAGCTCTCGAGCTCTCTCTAGCTTCTGTTGTTTATAGCGAGAGACGAACTTGGTGAGATACATCAGCCAAAGGTCATTCAGGTGAGGCCAACAGAACGCTGCAATGCCTCTCTCATACACCTTAAAAGACTCCTCAAAGAAACGATGCTCCTAACAAGAAGATAGAAAGAAAGAGTGAGAAAGAAAGAGATAAGAAAGAGATAAGAAAGAAAGAGGGGAGAAAGAAAGAAAGAAAGAAAAGAAAGAGGCGCACGAATGACGTCTATCCTACATGTACATCACAGAGATTTAGACGAGGGAAGAAAGAAGGCGAAAAAGAAAGAAAAACGTCCTCCTAAGAGAAAGAGAAAGAGAAGTCATAACAGAAGAAAGCTTTCCTCTTCTTTTTCTTTCGTGCTGTTGAGTGCAAATCATAACCTCTAACGAAAGAGAGATAGAGACGAGACGCAATAGAGAAAAGATGAGGTGTAGATACACCTAACTAGTACCCGATAGAAAGGTATCTTGTTCCTACGCCGAAGACAATATCACATCATATAAAGAAAGACACACGTATGTATCTACACACACAGATGAGAGTCCCTATGTACAAAGTGTACAGATTTTTCTTAGTAGTATATCTGTATGTACATATACAGACATATACATGTACAGAGACACGCAGAGACAACATACTCCGTCATTTAGACCATCTGTCTTCTGCACGTGGGTCGGTCTCTATGTACTATGTATATCTACGCAAGATCTCAGTAGAGCAGCAACCCTCTTATCTTATCTACATCTCTATAGACTCCCCATGGAGATATCCGTCTATAAGGCGAATGAGAATGAAGGAGCAGTCTACCTCAAGAAAGTGAGCGTAGTTGATAACAAGCTGAGGAGTGATGACTTTGAGCTGAAACATCTTGTCGTAACATGCGCGAACTGTCTCCATCGAACCAAACATCTCCTCCTATACACAAAGAAAGAAAGAGATAAGAAAGAAAACGAGAGAGACAGGTAAGAAGAGAAAGAGAGAGAACGTGTGTATTCCATGAAAGGGGGTGAAGAAGACGAACATCACATGATATGAGACGGTGGGAGATTTGTGATGTAAATTTGGAGAAAGTACCACTGCCAGACGAAGAAGAAGATAGAAGGACGTATACACACATAGACACCACACATATCCATACATACGCACATATATAGACACATATGTATACACATCCATACATATCCATCCACATATATATATGTATGTATACAGAGTTGAGAGCCAGCGTGGGATGGCAACTCCTACCCGTTCACTGCTACTGGTGCTTGTGATGATCAACGGAAAAGCAGGTGGACGAGCAGGACGAGGAGGAGGAGGAGAGCCACAGCACAAAAGACTTTGCTGCCATGCAGCCTCTCTCTCTCACTCGATCTCGTCCTACAGGCACCCCACCCTCATCTTCATTCCCCAATATACACAACTACGCGTAGATAGGGACATCTCCATGGATCTATATGGAGAGAATAGATCCACCACGTATGTCACGAGTGACAAGATGAAGATTAGCACAGAGAGAAAGAATTCCGTCAAATCGTTCATGGAGAGATGCTACGGTCTACGCGCCCCTCAATTAGCCGATCAATACAAAGGGAGGCTAAATCATTCTCATGTGTCTATGAACATGCATGTTAAATCCCTATCTCTTCACAGCGACAAGATCACGTGACAATCCTGTCTATCTATCTACCTTCACTCTCTCTATCTATCTATCTACCCATCTTTGACCTATCTATACATATGTGTAAGAAACTGATCGGCCTTATCTCTAACTGTCTGAATGAATCTCTATATGTATCCGCACATTCTTCTTCCCATCTTCTATCAAGCTCCGTATAAGCATACACATATGCATATATACGATCCATATACACACACCCATACGCCATATACATCTACCTATCTCTCTAGATAGATATACATGCATAAAGCATCACAGTAGGTCCACATCTTTCTTTCTCTCTGTACGTAGAATGGCATCATCTATGCGTGTAGGCTTACCACATCGGCTACTAGACTCCAGAGCTTCACACTTCGGAAGAGCCTTGCTTGTGCCGAATTCGGAGGAGCATCTCGAGGCTTGTTTATAGATCGCCGAACAAGCTGAAGAGCTCTGTCCCATGCTTGATGGCGTAGCTCCATCTCTACAGCTTCACACCATATCGATGCTAAATCATCCACATTCCTAAAGGGGGACTTGGTCGCTTTCTCGAATATAAGCCGAGCATTATCTAGATCTCCATGCGCTTCATAGTATCGAGCAAACGCAATCCATAAAACACTTGGACGGCCAACAGCCTGCTCGGGATCCACTGTAGCTACAGCCTCACTAAATGTCTCAACGACCTACATGGAAAAAAAGAAAGAAAGAGTGAGAAAGAAAGAAAGAAAGAACATACATGATAGAGACGGCCAGATACGTGAGTAAAAACGGTCATAGAGTTAGGATAGATAGATAGATTGATTGAAGATAGGTAGACTAAAGATAGATAGATAGATAGATAGACAGGTAGAGAAAAAACAGATAGGCTAAAGATAGGTAGGTTGATTGAATTGAGCTCACACGTAAGAGAGGAAAAGCCTACATGACAGTACCGTACATGTATCTGTCTATCTCTATACATCGGACTAATCGCCTCGATAGTGCAGAGGTGAAAGAGAAGAACCGGCAGAGGTAGATACATCTATCCGTCTGTCTATCTCTCTCTCTCTTAATTCTCCATGAGAGACTAGCAAAGAGAAGAAGAGAACAGAAACGACGAGATGTCTTCTTACATAAAGTAGAAAGACAAGAGAGAGAAAGCAGTGTCTTACCTTCTTGGAGTCGCCTTTGAAGAGATCGACTCTAGCTAGCCATTCATGGACATTATGAGGGTTCTGTCGAAGTTTACAACTCGAGACAAGAATCGATCTTCTCTCTGTGAGATATTCTAGGCGACTCATCCAGAATTCGATTTCTTCTTCTCTTTCTTTCTTCTTCATTTTGTTCTTCTTTTTCTCTTCTTCTTTCTGGTCCCCGTTCTGATCTAGACTATTCTTATTCTTGCCGTTCTTCTTCTTTCTTCTCTTGCTCTTCATCTTCTCTTCCTCTTCTTCTTCCTCCTCTTCTTCCTTTCTCTGTATCAAGCTGGTAAGGTGGGTCTCTTCAAAGCTCACGTAGGCATCATAAACCAAAGCTAAATCTTGCACTGTCTTTACAGCCGTCACACCTTCTTCATAGATATCTCTCGCTTTCTCTAGTTCGCCTAGACGTATGAAATAAGAAGCTAAAGAACACCAAAGACGCCCCACTTCGTCGCTAAAACGAGAGATTCCTGATCGAAGAATCGCTTCTGGACGCAAGCTCTTAATTTCTCGTGGATGAAGAGAAATTAAATCGCAGAGATCCATCCAAAGCTGATGCTTCGTCTTCTTTGTTGGGAAGGTCTCATCGTTCAAGACTTCGGCTAATAGACGGGCAGCTTCGTCATAATAGCCTACAGAGGGAGATTGGAGATAAGTAATGTACTCCTCAACCTTCTCCGGTAAGAGCATCAGGCATCGACGATAGACGCGAATCGTTGTCTCGACAACCCCTGTGTCCTAAGGGTGTACATACACCAGGAAAAGAGAAGAAAAGGAGAAGAGAAAGTTGAAGGAAAAAAAGAAAAAGATAGAGACGACCAAGAAGACTGAAGGAGTTTGACAAGACAGAAACATGAAATAGATAGATAGGCGAAGAAAGCTTGGAGAAAGGCAGAGAGAGAAATAAAGAAGAAACCGCTCGGGTGTACATACATGGAGAGAGAGAAAGAGAGATCGCGATTGAGAAAAAGATAGATAGACAGATAGCAGTTGAGAGTTTGAGGAGCAAGAAGAAGAGGAGACACAAAGAAGACGTAGAGGAGCAAGAAGGAGCCTCGTGAAAAGAAGATGTAATCGATGAATGAAGTTCCAAAAAAGAAGGAAAACGAAGAAGAGAAGATTAAAGAAAGAAAGAAAGAAAGAAAGAAAGAAAGAAAGAAAGAAAGAAAGAAAGAAAGAAAGAAAGAAAGAAAGAAAGAAGCCTCCTTCTCGGTACCGGAGTATATGAACAAGTTGTATACGACATAGAGACTGCTTGTCGGCTGTATGTACACCTGAAGAGAAACGTGAAACCTTCTATCGCCTCTAATCGCGTCCCTCGCATGCACACCAACAGGCCTATCTACTGTATGCTACAGAGAAGAAACAAATACACACATATCAGTCGATACGAAGATACATCGATATAGATAGATCTATCCACCCCTAATACATCGACACCACCTTCATCGTCTGCCTAGATTCACTTCAATACAAACCAACAGATAAACTTCTGAGTGTAAAAATGAACGTCTATATACAAGACACACATACGTCTCAGTCAAGAAGGATCTGCATCTGTATCTACACAGATGTGTATCAATACAGATATATATATACTCATATGCACAGATACATATATAGGTATTGGCATATCGTATGAGACAGATATGAAGAGCCTCGAAGAGCCTTCTATTTTATCTCTCTTTATTCGAAATCTGTCCCTCTGTCTTCAGATGATCTACCTTCACTCCACCTTCAACTTACTTATCTCTATCTATCTTTCATCTACTACCTTCAATCTAGCTTTATGTCTCTCTGATCTATCTTCGATCTGCCTCCCCTAGAGATCTCCGAACTCCCTCTCTTATCTCTCCTAGCCTCTTTCCTTTCTTTCTGTCTGTTTGTTTACTCTTCTGTGTCTTCTTTTCTTTCTTCTTCTGCTTTACCCGTGCCTCTCTTTCTGTCTCTCTTTCTCGTACCTTAACGAATTGGAGATAAGGTTCCCATATAAGATCATGCTGGGTAATAGGCAGATTTTGGAGAGCCTGATCAAACATTCTCCTGGTCTTTGTAATGCGCCTCTGTGTCTTGAGGAAGTTTAGCAGAAGCAGCCAAATCTTGGGCATGCGGTTGAGGTGAACGAGAGCTCTTTCAAAGACTATATTTACCTCTTCATATCTCTTGTCATGATCTACAGGATTGAGGTCTTTCACCGTCGCTATTCTTTCTTGCAGGTATCGATACCACAACTTATAACTCCGAGGAACACCTCGCAATGCTCTCTCATACAAAACAAATCTAAGAGAAAAAGAAAGAAAGAAAGAAAGGGAGAAGATGAATGAAAGAAGAGAAGAGAAAGAGATCAGAAAGAAAGGGAGGAAGAGAGAAAGAGATGAAAGAAAGAAAGAAAAGGCGATAGAAGGTATCATGAAGGAGTTGAGGAGACTGAGAAAAAAGACGAAGAAGAGAAGAAGGAGAAAAGAAGGTGCTTTTCTCTTCACTCATCGGAGAGGAGGAGGTTATGGAGACTTCAAAAGGAAGAAGAAAAAGAAGAAGATAGAAGGATAGAAAAGAATCTGTCACTTGTAGAGATGCATGACTATTGAATGGAATCTCTTATCATATCTCTCCATAAAAAGCTCTTAGGAAAAAGGAAAGAGAGAAAGAGACAGAAAGCTGAAGAAAGGAGAAGAAGATAGAGATGCTGAAAAGAAAAGGAGGAAAAATGCGAGCTGCAAGCCGTCCTATCTGTAAGATGAAGAGAAAAGAAGAAGAGTCTATTACCAGGTATACGAAGTCCACCACGTCGTGAGGTGTACATACACTCGATGCTTTGTCCGACTTTAGCAGAGTCCCTGCCTATCATTCCAGGAGACGAGAAAAGAAGTAGAAAGAATAAGAAAGAGAGAAAGGAAAGAAATTCAAGAAACGAAGGAGAAAAAGAAAGTTGAAAGAAAAGGAAAGAGAAAGAAGGCAACAGTAGAAGGGAGGAAGAAAAGACAGGGGAAGAAGCACACAGACATTTCGAGAGAGAAGAGAACCATCTGGAGTGAATGAAGAGGACAGAAGGAGACAAGAGAGAAAGAAGAAAAGAAAGAAAAAGAAAAAGAGAGTGAGGCAAAAGAAAAAGAGAGAAAGAAGAAAAAAGAGGAGGAAGAAGAAGAGATCTTTGGCACCTTACCTTGTAGATGGGGGAGCGGCTTTCTTTGAAAGGAGATAGGCACACCACACTTTCACTTGATAAGGATTTCTCTGAAGCTCCTCTTCATAAACAAAGTCTGTATCGTTACTCACAAATCCTCTTAATGGCGACGAGACGTCTTCTTCCTCTTCCTCTTCACTCTCCTTGTTCTCTCCTCTTCTTCTACGTACTCTCTTTCTTCTCAGTTCACCTTCCCTATTTTTATTCCCTCCATTTGAATAAAGAGAAGAAGAAGAAGAAGAGGAAGAAGAAGAAGAGGAATCATCCCTCACGTGAGGGAACGATGGAACACCAGGCGGCATCTTTCTTCTTCTTCTCGTCCCTCGACTTCTTTCTCTCTCTTTCTTCTCTGTCTCTCTCTTCTGTGTATCTATGTATGTACTTATGTACCTATTTACCTATTTCTCTTTTCTCCTATCTGCGGAATGTAAACAAGAAGAGAGGACAAACCTGTGGCCTCTGAAGAAAGAAAAGAACGGAGTGACTGTGTATATACCGATCCGATCTAAATTTACTCTTCTTCTTTTCTTCTCAACTTCTTCTCTTCGTTCCCGCGCATGTCTTCTTCCTCCTTCTCTTTTCCTTCTCTTGACTCATCTCTCTTCTACACGTCCACGCGCTCCTCTCACTTCTTTATCTTCTTTTCCTCTTTCGCGCTTCTTAAACTGCTCTTCTCTCTTCTCCTTTCTGACTAAATCTATACTTTCAGCTTCTTCGCCTGACTTGCAGAGAGAATGGAGGAAGAGATACAAAGGGACAACGACTTGACGCGAGGCAGAGAAAGAGAGAGACCTGCTTCTTGACTGTTTCTCCGTAAAGCGCAAGAGAAAGGAAAGAGAAGTCTCTTTCCGAGGATAAGATGAAAGAGAAGAAGAGAAATAGAGAGAGACACAGACAAAAGAAAGAAGAAAAAAAAAAAAGATGATGATGGTGATGACGCACAGTTAGGAGAGAAAGAAACAGGAAGAAGGACAGACGGTGGAACGACCAGGGAGGGAGTGATTCGGGAGAAAACACGGAGAGCAGAGAGAAAGAAAAAGGGAGAGAACAACTTTACTTCAAGAGATGAGAAGGAGCAAGAGGAGATCCAGCAGCAGAAGAACGCGAGGGAAATCTCTCTCAAGCTTCTCAAAAGAAGAGAGGGACTTCTTCTTGTCCCTTGTCATTTCTTCTTTCTCTCTTTCTGTCTAGTAGAGGAAAGAAAGAAAGAAAGAGATAAGAAAGAGGTAAAGAAAGGAAGTATTTGATGTGTCGTGTCACGCATGCGGTGTCTCTCTGCTCATCATTCTCCTTGCATGCAAAAGAAAAAGAAAGCGAAGAAAAAGAAGAAAACGAAAGACGAGCGATCCGGTTAACGAACTGTATCGATCTACCCTTTCCACAATAGCGGTCTTTCTTTCTTCTTCTCCTTCTCGGTTCATCTTTTCTTTTCTTTCTCTTCTCTCCTGTCCTCTTCTTTTTCTCGTAGAATCGGAGAGGTCTCTTCCTTTCCTTCTCTGCTTTGAATCTTCTTTTTCTTCGAGTCTCTTAGCGGTAAGCGGAAGCGGCAACCCCTTGATCGAGGTAGATGAAGAACGACGAAGAAAAAGAAGAAGGATGGCTGTTTTTGTTGCCATTAATGAACGTGCTTAAATGAGTGAAGGATTTTTTTCTGAGAGACAAAGGAAGGAGAGAAGAGAAGAAAAGGACGAAGATAATCCACTATACTGTGTTTAGTACTAAAAGCTTTCGGGTGTATGTACACCCCAGATGGTGTATGTACACCGCATATAGGTGATGTGCATACACCACATCCACGATCACTTTGAATCTCGTTGTCATTTGTTTCTCGTCATGTAGAGGTCTCTTCAAGGCGTGGATGCGATCTTTGTTTCATATCATACACGTGTTTATTTTAGATCTTCTCCGGGAGATAAGATCTTCCGTGTATCGAGGGAAAGAATGCTCTTCGCAAGAGAGAAGAGAATCCGATGATACGGCAACTCTCTTCCAATCTCTATCAAGAAAAATTCTTATGTCTATCGGTCTGTCTCTGTAGTGTTCCTTCTTTCTCCTTTCTTCTCTTTTCTCGTCTCTCCTTTTCTTTCTTTTTCTCGCTTGAATCTTCTTTTCTGCTTCTTTCTTCAGGCCGGAAGAATGCACGTAGAGAGAGGAAGAGAGTGTAGGTCTGCACACCTCATTTCTTCTCTCCCGAGTGTTTTCTCTTCACTTTCACACGCACACGCACGCCACTTTCTTTCTCTCTTTCTATCTCTCTGCTTCATGAAAGAGAAGGACGGGTATATTGACCTCTCTCTATAGTCTTGATCAAAGATCTCTCTTGAGAAGGATGACGGCAATCACTACGAAAGAAAAAGACGAAGAAGAAGAAGTAGGGGGAGGAGAAGAACATCAAGGTCAAGATGAAGAAGGAGAAGGAGAAAGAGAGGGAGAAGAACATAATGAAGGAAGAGAAGAAGAAGAAGATTTACGTCCTTATGTTACATCCTTTGGGTTGGAGCAGAGGTGTCGTTACAAGAATTTTGATAGACAGCATGAAGAGATCGACGAGAGTCTTTTTCCTTCCTCGACCTTTGATAGAAAAGTTTATGCATGCGGGAGGACAGAGACGTCTATGATCAATATTCTCCTTGTGGGCGATCAAAACGCCGGCAAGACTACTTTTCTCCATGGATTTACAAGAAGGCATTTACGTAGATCTTTTCTCCAGCTTAATTCGTTTCTTCCTTTTCTGCAGTCTTCTTTCTACAACGCCAGACTTCTCTTTCACCGTCAGCAGAAACCTCATCGGACTTGTGAAGGAGCAAAGAGCAACGAAAGAGAAGAAGACAAAAAGAAGAATAATGGAGAAGAGAGAGGGGGAAGAGGAAGTGAAGAGGAGAACAAGAAGAAGAGAAGTGGGGTTATAGCAGTAGAAGAGAGATCTAGGAGAGAAAGAAGAAAAGAAGAAGAAGAAGAAGATCTCTTCATGTCTGCATCGTCCTCTTCTTCTTCTTATCAAGAGAAGGAGAGCTCTTCTTGCATGGCGGGAGTGTCTCTCTATTCTCCATCGTGTTACGAAGACGAGCCCCCCTTTCTGGATAGTGACGTTGCTAGGGGAATTCTTCTCTTCACTGTCGACGATTTTCTCTTCTTCTGTTCGGAATTCTCTATTCCTTTCTTCATCGATTCTTCCTCCTCTTCTTCTTCTCTTTCGCAAGAGAGGGGTGGCTTTCTCTTCAGTCCTTTCACACGCTATGTCGCTTTACATCTCTTAGAGCTAGGAGGAGATCATCTAGATCGTCTTATCAAGTTTCTCTCTTTCTCTCAGTCTTTCGAAAAGAAAAGAGGACTCTTGTCTGTAATAGGTAGAAGGAAGAAAAGAATGGGGTGTATAGACACCTGTCAAGATAAGAAGGATGAAAGAGCTCACGGCGATCCACATGCAACCCCGAGGACAGGAGCACAAGAAAGAGAAGGGGGAGAAGAAGAAGAAGAAGAAGAGAAGGATGGAGAGCTTTACGCAGCGAAGAAGATCCTAAGAGAAGAAGAAAGATATTTTACTCTCTTAAGCAGAGGTGAGGTGGAAGATCCTTATCGCTTGTTTTCGCAAGCTCATGAAGAAGCACAAGCCAAATCTACGAAAGATAAATATGAGAGAGAAGAGAAACAAGGAGATAAAGGAGAGAAAAAGGAATATAAAGAAAAAGAAGAAGAAGATGCTGTAGAGTTGTTGAGAGTTCTACGCCGATCATGTGTCCTTGTGAGAGAGACGGAAGACCTTCTCTACTTTCTTAATGTCAAATCTCTCTTCAACGGAAGTCTCCCTGTCTCTTCTTCTAGTCCATCACCCTTTCTTCTTTCTTCTTCCTCTTCTCCGTCTTCTTCTCCTCCTTCTCCCTCTTATCCTCTGTTGGATAGACAGAATTTTAAAATTTTGTTTCTACGTCTTCAAGCTCTCTCACTTCTCCGTCTCTCTTCTTCTTCCTCTCCTTCGCCTTCTCCCTCGAGGATTCTCTTCGCATGCAGCCGATTGCCTGAGTGGAAGCTGAGAGAAGAAGGAGATAGAGGAGAAGAAGAAGAAAAGAATGAAAATAGAGAAGCTTTCAGAAAAGCAGAAGATGAGGGAAGAGGTAGAGAGAGCTTATCTTGTAGACCTTGTTCTCTTCGTTTGTCGGGGTGGTACTCTATCAACTTTCTTAGAGCTTTCAGAGCTGTCAAAGAACTCTACGTATTCCAGGAAGAAGAAGAAGAAGGCGAAAGAAAAGAAGAAGAGACAGAAGAAGAAGAAGAAAGAGATGAAGAGGGAGAAAGTGTTGTGAAGATGATGGAAGATGAGGAGAAGTTTTACTTTTTGCGTTTCAAGAGAGTCTTGTTAAGAACTAGCCAGGCGTTCCAGAGAATAAGAGGAGATAGACAGGCGGCAAATCTCCCAGGGAAAGAAACAGAAGAAGAAGAACTGTATCTCTTGAAAGATGTCGAAGATACAACGTGGCAACCCTTTGAGGAGGAGGAAGAAGAGAAGGAAAGAACTTCGGCGGGTAGAAGAAGAAAAGAAGAAGAAGAGGAAGAAGAAGAAGAGGAAGAAGAAAGAGATTATTATCACTCTGTTAAGAGGAGGAGAAATGAAGAAGAAAGAATGTACAGAAATCCCATGTTTCTATTTCTCCACGCCTTCTTCGCGTTCGTTTGGAAGCTATCCGAAGAAGGGAGAAGAGGCAGAGGAAGAAGAAGAAAGGCTCTCCATTCAACGAAGGGGGAAGAAGAAGAAGAAAAGAAGATGATCATGACAAGGATAAAGAAGAAAAAGAAGAGCAAGAGCGCTAAGATGACTGAAGAAGAAAGAGCAAGAGAAGTAGGTTCTCCTCTTCGAGAGTCTCATCGACGAAGTTCGCTTTCTTCTCTCTCTTCTTCATTCCAGTTGAAAGCTATTGTCCCTCTTCAGTTGCTAGACGTACGAGAGAAGAAGAAGAAGAAGGAGATGCCGATGACAGGAAGAGGAAGAAGAGAAAAAGAAGAAGAACAAGAAAGAAGAAAAGAAGAAGAAAGCGATGAGTCTCTTCAGTGTCACTCTTCAGGTTTCTCTTCGTCTTCCTCTTCTTCTTCTACGAATACAGCTATCTCTCCTTCTTCTTCTTCCTCTTCTTCTCAAGTAGATTTCTCGTCTACTTTATCGTCTTCTTCTTCTTCACCTCCGTCGTGTATTTCTTCTTCTTCTTTCCTTCCTCCATTTCAGTATATCTCGATTGTTCGCTTTCTTGTTCTTGTCTTACGTCTCATGGCTAGTCGTCGATTCTCTTCTTCTCCTCGTCTTTCTTCTTCGTCGCCGCTCTCTCCTTCTACACCTAAACTGCAGGACCTACTTCATAAAGAAGAAGAGAATGAAGAAGATTTAGAAAAGAAGAAGAAAAGGAACGGTAGTGAAGAAGGAGTAACCCAACACGTCCCTTCTTTATCACGAGAGATCTTCCTTCCTATAGTAGGAGAGATCGGTAGAGAGATTCTCCTCTCCTATCTTCGCGTTTCTCGCAAACTTCGCCTCTTCACAAAAGGAGAAGAAAGAAGAACAGAACATGCCGATAGGAGAAATAAGGGTGAGATAGAAGAGAATCTCTCGGAGAAGAAGACCTATCCAGAAGAAGATACCATTCATCTCTGGATCTCTCTTCTAAGTCTTACTGAATATCTGGAAGAAGAAGAAGAAGGACACTCTCACTGTCATCTCTCTTCTTCTTCTCGAGGGGAGAGCTCTTTGCTTGCAAAGAAAGAAAGAGAGAAGGAACGAAGAAGAGAGGTCGATGATTTTCCTCTGTCGCTAACGACTTTCTATGGTAGAGATGACGAAGAGAAGGAGAGTCAGCGAGAGAGAGAAGAAGAGAAGGACACACACGGAGGAAGAGGAGAAGAGGGAGAAGGAGGGCATGAAGAAGAAGAAGACGGAGAAAGAAACAACATGAGAGAGAAAACGAAAGAAGAGGAAGAATTAGAGAGAGAAGAAGGCGAAGGAGAAGGCGATATTCTTCTTCCTTTATCTACATTTGTGAAGTCATTCCCTCTCCTTATGCTCGGGTTACTAAACATCTCTGCTGTCTCTCCTTATTCTCCGCATGCCGATCCTTTCCCTCCTGTTGCTCTGGAGATTCGCTGGCGAGTTAATCAGAAGAAAGAGAAGAAGAAGAGAGATAATTGGAATGGTGATCGAGTTCTTGAAGACAGAGGAGACAGAGGAGAAGGAGAGTCTTTAGCTCTTCTTATCGTTCCATGGAGGTCACAAAAGAAAGATGAAGATGAAGGGACAGAATTTCTGAGCTTTCCTTTCTCTTTTCTTTCTTCTTTTGATATCTCTCATCAGGGGATACACCGTTCTTCTCTTTCTTCTTCTTCTTATGTGTCTTTTTCTCCTTCGTCTTCTCGGGAGGCTCCACCTCGTATCTCAGCTATACGGATGCCCTTTGATCAAGATTTATTTAGGTTTCTCTCCAGTGAACTTCGGCGAGCAGCTCAAGCGGGTCCTTTACCATCAGACTTTTGGGGTGTACGTACACCGCAAGGAGGATCAGCATTGATGAGGGTAGGAATAGAAAAGATCGATCAACAGGAGAAAGAAGAGAATACTGAGTTCAAGAAAGAAGAGAAGAAGTTGGGTTTTCTTGAAGAAGAGAGAATGGAAGAGAATAGGTCGTTGTTGTATGGAAAGATCAATGGAGATGATCATTCATTCAGGTGGGATTATAAAGGCTTAATGCGAGTAAAGGATACAGTAGAAGATGCGGTGTATATACACCTGAAAAGATTAGGAGAAGCTCTACATCACTACTTCGCGGAAAACAAGTCAGACTCCACGAAGGCTTCTCTACTCCCTACACAGAAGTCTCTTCTCTCAAAACAAGAAGAAAATGAAGAAGAAGAAGAAAGAAGAGGTAGAGGAAGGAGTGCTGAGAGAAATCTCGTTGAAAAAGCATGTGGTGTGGTAAGAGAAGAAGAGAGAGAGGAGGAGAAGAAGAAGAAGAGCAAAAGTGTTTCTATAGTCGTGTCGTCTTCTATAGACCGAAGTCGTCGGTTGAAGATGAAGATAATGAACGAAGTTCATATTCTTCTTCAGCTTATAGGTGATCTATCTCTTATTGATAGGGCGATGGTGTCTACAACAAGAAATCCTTCTTCTCGCTCTTCTCCTTCTACTCTCTTTTCTTCTCCGCTTCTTCGGGACCGCGAAGAAATAGAGGGAGAAGAAGAAAAAGAAGAAGCGGAAGATGAAGGAGAAGAGAAGCGAGGAGTTAGAAAGATAGAGGGAAAGAATGAAAGATCTTCTTCAACAGGTTTACATGAAAGAGAAGAAAGAAGAAAGGAAAAAAGTCTTGTAGTAGGCGAGGGGGATAAGAAGAAAGAAAGAAGAAAACTTCTATGGAAAGTCGAGACAGAAAAGAAGAAGAATGAAGAGGAAGACTTCTTTGATAAAGACGATAAGGTTTCTTATTCTTCTTCTGACCTCTCTGCGTGGAGAAAGGTTATTCTCTCTCTTATACTTAGTGCTCCAGAGGAAAAAGGCGAAGAAGAGAAAGAGAAAGAAGAGAAGAAAGAGGGAGATAACCTTTGGCATATAGAGACAGAGAACTATCAAGAAAAGAGAAGGAAGAATAGCCGTAAGGAGATGAAGAAAGAACAAGAGGAAATGAAGGAATATCTACAAGGAGAAGAAGAAGAAGAGCAAGAAGAGGAGAAGAATTCCAAAGAGATCGATGGATCGGAAGAAGAAGAGGAAGGAGATTCTGAATGGGTGAGAGGATATGAAGAGTTATGGAAATCTCTTAGAGACATCTACCTGGAGACACAAAAGAGAAAAGGAGAAGAAGAAGATAGGGGGAAGCGATACAAGAAGAGAGAAGGTTTTTTTCTCGATCTTCTAAATGAACTTCAAGAGAGTGCCAGTCTTCTTCTCTTCAATTCCTCTTCTTCCTCCTCTTTCTCCTCTTCTAGCTAAGTTCATAGAACTTCCATCCTCAAGAAGACTCGCTATGAAAAGAAAGGGTTTGTAAAAGAGAATGAAAAAGAGACCTCGCGATGTTTTTCTTCGATTTCTCTCTTTCTAGTTGTCACTTTGGAGAGAAGAAAGAAGAGTCTATGGAACACCCAGTCCATCCGACTAAGATAGGCTTGCAAGATGATCTAAAGAAAAATGTTAAAGTCTAAAGAACTCTTGCAATCATGAAGAAAGGAAGAAAGACTATACTTCTGCAGATACGTGTAAAGAGGTTTAGTTAAAGTTATGAAGACAGGTATTCAGTAATATGTTCATAAGCAGACTTGAGGTGTATGTACACCTCACCCAAACACTGTACGCAGCACCTTAGTGTGTGTCGACCTCAGATTTTCTCCTTTCTTTCTTTCTGTTTTTTAGCAAGAAGGCGTCTTTTCAGGTAGAGAGACTTCGTTTGTCTTTTTTTTCCGTTTCATTTATCTCTAGAGAAGTCCTTTTGTCTATAGGAAATGAAGTACACTTGTGTGAAGTGATTTGACGCTGGACCTCGCGATACGGTTCCTATCCGGGTGTACGTACACCTGAAGTCTTCCCCGCGGTCTTTTTTTGTTTTGCGTCGTGAGTCTTTTTCTGTCGTTTGTCCTCCTTTCATTTCGTATCCGTCAAAACCCTCCGTACAGAACTTTTTAATTCGAGAAATCTGTTCTCTTTTCTTCCTTCTTTCCTTTCTTTTCATTCTCTCTAAAGCACACTCTGATGATCTCCCTTTTCATACCGCCCCGTACTCCTTCCCGGGGGGATCTAAAGTGAATGAAGTTTTTCTTCCACTAGAATCTTTCTTCAGCTTACACGTATCACTTAACTGATAGAAGATAAGGTATATCTCTATAGAAAGTATTTTTTCCCATATAAAGAAACCAAGAAAGTTTTGTATGTTTACCAGGAATTCTTTCGAGTCAGAGAGTCTCGGAGGGATCGACTTTCTTCATCTGTGTGTCTCTCTACAGTCATACGAAGAATTTTTATAATGTAAAGCTTAAATTCTACAAGAAGCCTCTACAAATGGTCTAAGAGCTCAGGTAGATAGAGGAGAAAGTTTGCGTTTCTCTCTCTCTTGTTCTCCTAACATAAAAACTTTCACGTTGGAGTGGCTGTAAGCACTTCATATCTACCCAGCACCATCCATATCCCCCCTCTCCCTCTTTCTTCTATCTTGTGCTTACGTATGTCTTGTCTACCACGAGTCAAAATTCTTTTATTCTTTTCATTTGTCAGAGAAGAAACAAACCTTTTGCATCTTCATCTTCGGAAAGAAGAGGACCAGAAAAGGAGCGAACGTGGCCGAAGAAGATGAAGAGAGGCGTAAGTGCGGGTTGTGTGTGATCCCCATGGTTCTTTCTCTCTCTCTCTTCGGTAGGTGAAGGAGGTTTTTTCTTTCTTTTTTCGCCAGCAAACTTTGTTCCTGACTCTCTCCTTTCATTCTGGCCGGCTAGATAGGCAAAAACCTCTTTCCCAAGGCTACCTTTAGCCCTCGCTTTGTCTCTATGCTTCTATTCGTACAATCTGACAAGCTTCTTGGCGCCTGGCCTTAGAGATAGATAGAGATCTAGGAAGGGGAAGAAGTTTTTTGGATCGAAAAACTCCTCATTTCTCACTAGAAAAGAAGAAAGAGTTTCTCAAAAGGAAAAGAAGAAAAGGAGAAAGA
>NW_027154833.1:31410-31596 GCF_002600585.1 Cystoisospora suis
AGACAGACCACCTTCTGGGAAACTCATGATAGTTGGCCAGATTATACGTACTATCCATATTGTGAAGGCAAGTTCCACTGAAACATCCGTCAGCAAGAGACCTCCTGTGTTCTTTCGCCTTCTTTCTTGATGTTTCTTCTCTCTTCAGAAAAGTTTTCTATATCATTTCTACACCCGACGAAAGAA
>NW_027154833.1:31852-45942 GCF_002600585.1 Cystoisospora suis
AGAAAGAAAGAAAGAAAGAACCTCTTTACACCATCTTAGTATTCACCTTTCTCATTCATTCTTTCCTTTCTTTCACTGATCTTCATTCCTTATCCATCCGTAGAGACGAGCAGACTTTTCTCAGTCTTTTCTCGATTTCTTTCTGTCATACAGACAGCCGTACACTATACTTCTGCCGGAGCCTTTCAATCGAAGGCAGATATAGGCTATTCCTTGTTGAATAGAGAGAGGTGAACGAACGTATCTCCCTGTGTATGTGTAGGGTGTCTTTTGAAGAAAGAGATTTCCAGAGGTGCCCTTCGTCCTTCTGCTTTTATGTAGGAAAGTAACCAAACGTGTCAGTCCGGATCAGTCGTATTACTCGACCACTCACTCGGTCGCGCGCACCCCTGTCAGCTGGACTAGCTGTCCCCCTGTAGGCGCTGTACTTTTCTTAAGCACATGTGTAGAATCAGGTGAAGGAAAAGAAGAGAAGAAGGAGGTAATGAAGAGATTAAATTTTTTCATGGCTTGGAAGGAGATTTCTGTTCTCCAGGAGATCTTACAGCGTTCTCTGCTTCATCACTCTGAGGTGTTTGTATTTCTTAGAAGAGGAAAGGACCTCTTACATCATTCCAATTGCCTAGACTGCATCTTTCTTATATCAGGTTGTCTTCCCCAAGAAAGAGTGTTTGCTTCCCGTTCTCCTTCGCAAAAGACAGAAACTTCAACTGTACGTACACCTCAAAGTGTCTCTCAGACACACCTGACAGCCCTTGAAAATCAGAACGGGCTTTCATCTACGAGGTAAGATAGAGAGAGAAGTCAGTTTCTCAAGACCTCTAAGAAAACGTGCAACTCTCTTTATTTCTACGAGATCAAGAAAGCATTTGAGAAAACTGTCTTGTTTTCTTTCTTCTCTACGCCTTCTATGTTCTCATGCTAATGATAAATAGCGGAAAGAGAAGAGAATGTAAAAGCGTTTCTAAGGAATCCATATAGACATATAATGTCTATATCTGTGTGTGTGTGTGTACATGCCCTCTGTCTGTATGTCTGTCTGTCTATGTACCTGTCGGAGCACCGAGGTGTTTCTTGATGAAATCAAGAGCGTTCCTAGGCCGGTCTGGTTCTTCATACAGTCCAACAAGAACTCGAGAAAGTTGCTGGAGAACTCCATGGTCTTCAAGATACTTTTTGAACTCTTGTTTCTGCAGTTCTATCGCCTCCGCTAAAGGAGGAACGCCACTCGCACTACTACTGGTATTTGTATTGTTAGGACCGGATACACTCATCTTTAGAAAACGTCTTGAGCCAAAAAAGAAAGGGAAGGTTCTCCCTACAGACACAAAAGACAAGCCTGTGATTATGTCAGGGAGGCTTTCGTATGCTAATGAGAGAGCAGAATGATTCGGACAAGTAGAGGAAGTTGACAAGAAAGGAAGAGGAATGGTAGGAAATCTCGAGAAGGAGCTAGGCCAGTTATTAAGAGAAGAAAACAACAGATCTTCAGTCTCTCAACGTCTCTCAACTGTGAAGGAGATTCACTCAAGCATAGAAGAAAGAGAGGGATAGAGATAGACAAAAGATGGGAGAATTGCAACCTGGTTTCTCTTATGGGTGTGGAGTGGAGATTGTGGTTTTGATTTCAACAGAAGACAGAGGAAAGAAAAGAGAAGAATCCGAAAGAGGTTAAAAGAAAAGAGCCTTTTCTTTCCATGATAGGAGGTTTCGTACTTTTGAAGGGACGAGAAGGCGTTGAATGAAAACTGTACCTCTCCTCTCCTGCTCCAAAAGAGAGAAAAGCAAAAGCGAAAGATTCTATTTCTGGTTCTTTCTTACTCTTATCGACTAGCTATCCAAATGGATGAAGCGGACTGGCCTGAGCGTGGGGCTGTCCTGCTACCATTTCTTTTCTCCAATCCACAGAAGTTTTCTAGAAGAAAAGAAGAAAGGGTTAATGAAGACGAGGCGAGGGATGCTACTGTGGGGCAGCGAAGGAGAAATGTGTGTTCGTGCTTAAATCAGAACTTTTCTACAGAAGCAAACTCTTCTCTGAACGGATTCCCCTTTGTGTAAGAAACCTTTCTGCAGGATCGAAGGTAGGCAAGAGATGACAAACAGGCAGGCATACCTGTTCTTCGCTCTCTTCCTTGTTTGGAAATCGCTAGACAGACAGCAGAATGAGAGGCACGAGAAAGGAATGATATTACTGTTAGAGAGGCGGAGCGGTAATGGTAATCCCCCTCTTTTGCGTAAAACACAAGAGATTCTCTCTCAATTACGAAAAAAACAAGAAGAAACTCTCGTCACATTCTGATGAAGGGTCGTTTGATCCATTAACAGAGTCGCGAGTTGGAGTTGACGGGACTGTTTTCTCGCTCGATGCCCAGAGGAGAAATCTTCCGACTCCCTTCTCTTCATGAAAGAAACGAGCACCTCTTTGTCTGTCGTCGATTTGCATAACAGTTAAGAACAGAAGAATGAAACGAAGCAAGGGGGGGAAGCAATTCTGTGTTTTCTTTTCTTACTTGGGAGAGCTGATAGCTGCTGTATCAGAGGCTGGTTTCTAGGCAAAGACAGAGTAGAGAACGGAAGAGGGTGATCCTTTCATTGACCCCCTTCAGGGATCTCTGCGATATGGCTCGGCAGTGCACCCTTTGACAGTGGAGTAGTAGTTTACCTTCCAGTAATCTTCTTCCAGCTCATTCGAGCTGTGAAGATGAGAGTGAAGAAAAGAAGCCTCGAAGAACAGAGATATTTTAGCAGGTCGCGCGAAGGCTTGAAACCCCTTGACCCCGCCAGCAAACGCGCTCTGCGCACGTTTTGCTGGATATTGCCAGATCACGTCGTCTGATTCCTCCCAAAAAATACCTTCCGCTACCACATAGTTTCACTTAATGAGTATAATACACTCATCCGGATGACGTCTCTTCCTCTCGTGGTCGGAGATTCACTTTCACGGCAATGAATGGCAGTAACTGCCAAACTCTCTGGCGCTCCCTGCAGAAGCCGGGGTGGAAAGGGCTCGATGACAGGCGAAAGCCTGCGTAGCGTACTGCTTGTCTGTTACACTATTGAATACAATAGTTTCCTGCCGTACCGTTACGCACATCGTCAGTGCTTGATGGGAGCTCTCGCGGAGCTTTTTTGACCATCCTGTCAACTCCATGCTCCACTTCACAGCGAAAGTGTCCGTGTGGACGTGTTTTTCATCAGCAGGAGAACTGCAGTCACTGTGCGATTCTGGCGCTGCCCGCCCCTGACAGAGTGACGCAACTGGGGGGGAGCGGTGGACAGCTCGGCTCCACTCACGAGCAACTTGACGGCTGTATGAAACGATGCTTTTTTTCGAGAGCCGTCCTAATCGGCTGATAGCCAAGACACTACCAGCGACTGCGGAGAGGTTATCGAGGGTTTGGGGCGTGGTCGTCTTTGCGTGGTTCCCCCTTCGCTCGAGAATTCCCGAGACTCGTGGAAAGGTGACGAAAGAGCATGCATCGTTTTCAGCTTTGCTTCGTGAAGAAAAAAGTCCAGAGCACAGAGCTCATGTAGACGTTCCCTGCCCGTGAGGGGTCTGCCCGGGAGACCGGGCAAACGGATAAACCCGAACCGCAGATCCCACATTGAGGTGCGCAACCAGGCCGAAGTGAAGCGTTTCAATGTTTTTCTCGTGCAAGAGTCGCCTGTTGCTTAGCGTGTGGGCCACCGTCTTGAAACTGGGATCTGGCGGTAACCAGAGAAAGGGCCGACACCTTCCGTACTCCTGGTACCTAGAACAGACAGACTTCTACGGAACTGATGTGCACCGTAGGGCAACCGCTGCTCTGCTGTACAATGCTACATTCGCCTTTCAAAAGGAAGAGAATGGCTCCCTCACAGAGGTATATCATTCTCCAGTAGGAAGCTCCACTCTGGCTCTCTCGCCCTACCGGGATCAGTTCGCCGTCTCCTCAGAGCGCAGATCCGCAGGCCGACAGTAAGAAGGATGTCTCAGGCGACTCGCACCCGGATCGGGAGAGCCTGTGAGTAGGTATGGGCAGGAGACCTAGGCTGATCACTGGCCAAGAGCAGGCCTTCGACATAGGACCACAAGGAACGGCCAAAAATCCTTTTTTTACAGGGCCTGGCACGGGCGAACCGCGGGTCTCATCGGAAAGCTTGGCGTACTGCCGTCTCTCCAGTAAGAGTTTTCACCTAATCACGTCGCACGCTACTGAATATTCTTGTAGCCGGCAGTCTGTTGACAACGGCTATACCCCTCGTTGTGGCCACTTGAGAATGTCGTTTGCCGTTGTCCGAAACGGAACCATGAAGCACTGAGCTTTGCTGCGACGACTCCGAGGCTACTCGGCGAGTCAGTGGTGACTAACCGAAGTCTGGTGGAGCAGTCTGAGGCCGAGAGGATAAACCCGCATGACAAGGATGTGTACGAGGCCCCAGAACCGCCAAGAATCGACGGTGGGAGTGAAGCTGGCAAGCGAGTCCGGAAAAGACGACGCCCTCGTGTGCGAGCTGCCATTTCCATATTGTCACTGTTGTTTCTTTTCACGTTGGACTCGTCGGCGCCGCCGGTGCTACCTCAGTCCTGACCCAGTCCGGCAAAACGGCCGCTGAGTTGGCAGACAGCGCTGGAGCAATAGTCAGCGTTACTTTGGGAGCTCTTCTACCTCTTCTTAATGAAGCAGCCTGAAAGGCAGGAAAGAATCGTTACGACACCCGCGCTGGCGGACAAGGGTGCCCGTTGCTTGTGCCCAAGCATCTCTCTTGTTTCCTTGCCTCTTCGCCTTTCCACGTCCGCTGTTCTAGCGCAAAACATTCCACACCTAGTGGGGGAGGAGCTTCGCTACTCAAGCTGGGGGCATGAGCGGCCGTGAGCTATCCGCCTGCACCTCGTGTTGTGGGTTCGGTAGCTCGAGTATGAGGACAGCGTCAAGAAAGGATCTCTATCATACACACCACCGAGCTGTGAGTGAGGTCACCATTCCCAAGAGCAGGGCATCACTAGCCAACGTGCACATATCTGCAGCACCGCCTCCTATGCCGCATTCTCAATTTGGTCGTTCTGTTCTTTACTTACAAGTGGGCAATAGCGTGTGATTGGCCATATCTCGATCAGCGCGGCCTTGTGAAAAGTATGAGCGCTAAAACCTTAGTGTGTGCTGTCTAAGATGTTTTGTACGAGAACCTTCCTGTAAAGCCGGAAGCATCGTGATCTTCCGCAATGTGCGCCATCGCTCATTCCAAACCTCCTGGACAAGACGAAGACAGCTTCCTCTCTTTTTAGCCAGAGAACCATGTTTATGAACAACGAGAAAACATGCCACTCGCTTCGCGAGTGAACGCTGGAGAAAGAAAGAAAAAGAGAGAATACAGTCGACAGTCGCTACATGTACAACGGCCAGATGGGGTCGAGCGGGCGAAGAGATGTGGTGGTGGAGCCTTCTCACTTTGTCAGCTACGAAGGAGAGGTGGCTAAGTAACGGCCACGTGTTGTGTCTTTCTCTGTGGAACTTCGAACAGGGATGCTCTCCGTTCTAAGGAGTTTACAGCTGCAGAAGCGGTGGCTGTAATTTCCTACGCTTGGCCACTAGGGCCTGCCTGCCCTTAGAGTGTGACAAAGAATTACCACAAGCGAAGACAACGTGGATCGTCTTTCTGTTCTGTGTTCACTCGGGAAGTGTCACTCGGGGCTGTACAGCAGCGCCTATGCATAAGCGTATCTGGGCTTAGCGTAAATTCAATACGTATATATATATATATATGGCTACGTCAAAGTTCATGACGAACAGATATCGCCAGTTAACAAGGACTCCGAAAACGAGAAAAGGAAGGAAGGACAGTGCGTGTGGGGGTGGTCTGAGGTAGTGAAAGAAATGTGCGTGCGCGTGCGGATGGGTATGTAAAACACCATATTTCAACCGGATTTTTCCCGGACTTGATTTGTTCCAGAAGGAGAACCCTACGGTGGAAAATCAGAGGACCTTCTTTTGGAGAAAAATGCATAAACGCGTACCTAAACGCCATTCTTCCTGCAGTCACTCCCGTCGGAGTCTCTGCGCAGATGGGACAACGCGACGTCCGGCTTGTGAAGAGAACTGTAGGAAAAATAACACTTCTGTCGTCGAGCTAAAGTACGAGCACGGTTTCCAAAGAAACAGAAACTCTCCCTCCTACCTGGGAAGATGTAGAAGAATTTCCGGCCACGTCACCCACACTGTTCCTGTCATATGAAGAAGGCAGCTTTGCCCTTAGTTTGCTGATACTACTGCTTTACTAGCCACAGGGAAGAGCCTTCTTCTCTGTACACTTCTTCCCGCTACTGACCGGCGTAAACCGGATCTCTTTTTTCATTGTGCTCCTTCTGAGAGTTAAGCGGCAAGAAGAGAGCAAGCAAAAGAAAAAAGAAGAAGGAAAGGCGAACCTTTTCTGTTATTTCAAACCTGGACAGGCAGAAAGACTTTCTTCAACAACAGGGGCAGACAGATGTGTGCCTTCTCTCCTGCTACCTGTGTTTTCTGCGGACTTCGCTCACCACAGCTCGCCACTGGTGGCCCAAGAAGCGCTGCACTGGTCTTTCTTCTTCCCCCCGGACGCCAATTCACGAAGATTTAGGACGCTGAGAGGCAACGAAGAATTCGATACATCAGGACGGGAATTCCTTCACTCTAGAAACAAAGCGTGGCGGCTTTTTGCTGGTAGGGGTGTCCTCTAACTCACAGGACAGAGTGTTGTATGTCCTTCCCGCTCCCAGGTTACAAAATATTCCTTCGTGTGCTCCATTTCCCACTGGCGGCTCTATCTGTCCTGGCTCCACAGTCTTTTCGACGGCGACGAACGGCGCCTAGTGGGGAGCGCTTTTGAACGCACATGGGCGTAAATTAAGAAGGCCCCCCGCCGAGTTCCGGCGATTCCCGTAGCCGGCATACTGTACTACTCGTCTCCTCCCCTGGTAACGGAGTACCTTCCCTTGCTGCTTTCGACCCTGCCGCTAGGATGTACGGCCTGACAAACGGGCGAGCACGATCATCTTGTTTAGCCAGCAAGATCTATTGGGGCCATCCAGAGCAGTCGCCAACGTCATCTTGCCACGTAAGAAATGTCGCAGCTGGCACGCAGTACCTACTACATACATAGGTATGTCGCTAGGCTTGGTGAATGCGTGCTCCTCGCCTTTCTGGGTGGAACCCGGTCATTGGAAGTATGGTTACGAGAGCTTTGAATACAAGTAAGTACTGGAGCACACCTAGGATTGCTGTGCCTGCCAGGGGACGGACTGGACCATGTGCGTACGGCTGCCCATGGACTCCGGGCGGTAGCCCGGACTGCGAGACGACGGGGAAAAGGAGCTAGTAAAGCCAGGAAGAGTTCAGCAGCCCAGCTTAGCGCAGTATTATCTAACAGCGGTTATTTGCCACGGCAAAAGCCAGAAGGGTTCACTGCAGAGCCGGCACAAAGTGTTCAGGAGTTTCCGCCGCACTCAGGAGGGTTTCCTCGTCAAATCGCAGACATGTGCTCATGTCGGCGAGAGTGGCGCGCACGACGACTGGGGAAGACAGAACCTCTTGCTCTCCAACTGTTGCTTGTGTTACGCAGCCGAACATCGTTGAAAGCCAATTGCTGACTTGCAGGGCGAAAGCTTCCGGCCCACGTGAGGCCGAGGCTTGCTGGCGATGGTGGCAATGGAAGGCTCAGATGTCGGCGGGGAAGCAGAGTTGGACTTCACTGCGCGCCTGTCCCACCGGCGAGGCCCGTGTGTGTCCCAACAACAGAGAGCCTCAGCCCATGTAGCCTTTGTCGCACTGATACGCTGGCGTCAGGTGTGGGGCACAGTTGGGACTGCAGCTATTTCCGTGTCTACTCAGAAATTGAGTGCTTGGCCTCCTTGGCGCACAGAGAAACTGGCCGACTACAAGGTGCTCTTGAATTTGGATGAGCTAGAAATTGAGTGCTTCCCTCCCTGCTCACCCAGAAAAGCTGGAAGACTACTAGGTGCTCTTGAGTTTGGATGGACTAGAATTAAAGGCGCACTGAACTGTTTGTACTGTCGCACAGAACATGGAAACTGCAGACAGCATGCAGGAGAGACATCTACAGCTGCTGCGAGTGATCCGGGCTGTGCCCGGGACGGCTGTGCGGAGTCTCCCTCCAGGGCTACCGGCTCGGGGCCCGCACTCCAGAAGGGGGCTTGCAAGTGAAGCCCTGATAAACGCCCATTGTGTGAGTCTCTTGCGCTGAACTCTCCTGTGCAGAAGCGTGTGTGTCGGGTTTCCCATATTTTGATTCGACTGTAAGGGGCAAAAGAGCTAGGCCATCTTCACAGAGCATTCGTCCGTTCCGGGTAGAACCGGTGGCCGTCGGGTGCAGCCCTTCCACTTCACCGTTGAAAACAAGTAACTCAGAAAATGAAAAAGGTTGGTCGCCTGACGGTGTTACTTCGTTTGCTAGCATACTTTTGTGTCACTCCCACGCCCTTTCGGACCCAGCTGGCTGTCTCTGCTAACAGAGAATCACCAGCTGACGACAGTAGCGTCTGTTCCTTCAGTAAGGATGGCGGGGGCGGCGTTCAATTGCTCAACGAGGCCGCTGTCTTGGGGCACGGGAGCTCTGGAGCAATAATTGTTCGAGAGCAAGACTACGGTACGAGCTCTCCAGGAACCTCCGGGAAACCTCGGCGTTCTGATAGTGTGTTGAGAAGGCAACGCCGCGGGTCGCTGTCAAGCCCTACCTACTGGCGCCTGTCTGGGGAAGGCTCTCGAACGCGGTCATCTCTCCGGGTATCGAATATACTGAAAGCTGCGACACTGGTGACTGCAACTACATTGGTGTTATGGCAACTCGCGAACGTTGTTTGGAGGTGTCTCGACAGGAACTATACAGCAAAAAAGTATGTTGGGACGACCCCCAGGCTCCTCAGGAAGTCCAAGAAATCGCCAGAGAGTACCCCGGACTGCGTCGAATGGGGGAATGGGAACCATGTTGCTGGCAAGGAGCCCACGGGAGCACACCCGTCCGGGATCGACAATCAGACCCATGGAGGAAACCCTTTTGTCAACAATGATGCGACAGTGCAAGGGGCAGGAAACCCGTTCGAGGACGAAGACGACCTCGGGGTAGGAAACCCTTTTGCGAATGACACTGAGGCCGGGACAGGAAATCCATTTGAGTACGAGGATGAAGGCGAGGGTGGCAACCCGTTTGAGAATGAGGATCATGGCGAGGGAGGCGGCCCTTATGGCACCGACGATGCATTTGGGACCGCGGGGACAAACCCGTTTGAGAACGACGATGACGACGAGGAAGGAAACCTTTCTGGCAATGGCGATGCGACCGGGGCTCGGGGGACAAAGCCGTTAGAGAACGACGATGGTGGCGAGGGAGGGGGTTTTCCTGGCCACGACGATGAGGACACACGAGTGAAAGAGGTTAGCCTTCTTGGTGGAGCTACTCGGAAAAGGCGCCATAGTGCACGAGCCACTCTTTCATTCATTGTCACGACTGCCTCTGTTGGTCTCGTACTTGGCGGGATCATTGGAGCTGCATGTCTTCTGGGCGCAGAACAGCCAGGCTCGGCAGCAAACGCAACGGCGACCCCGACAACAAACCGGACGGCAACCAGCCCGACGACCACGAGCACACACACCCCCGCACTGATACTCAGCTTTGCTCTGGTTTGTGGTGCAGCGTTGAAAATCCTCTATAGCTTTCATGAAGCGAAGGATGACCTCCGGAGTGGCCTCGAGAAGGCTGGGCGTTCATTGCCTCTGCTGGGGCTTCTCGGTTCTATCTCTTTCCTTCTGACTGTCTCCGCCTTGGCTATCTTAGCAGTGCAGCTGAGCTCTCCTCTAGCAGTCTATCTACTCGACGTAGTTGCAGTAATCGTCGTTACCTATCTTATTTTTCCTTACCTTGCGCAGTTGGTAACTCAAGTACGCGGACGGCTCCGTGCCAGAGACATCTAACGTACTAACATCGATACGCAAGACAGATTGCTTTTTTCCGAACGGAAGCGTGCAGGCATCCGTTAGTTCTCATGCATTCAAACCGCCGCATCCTCCCGTGACGGCTTTTTCTTCTATTCTGTAACTTCTCTGTTTGCTTATATTCGGCCAGTGGAGTGCTGCTGGCTGTCCACCCCACTTCATGCCTCAAGAGGCCCATGATTGCACCGCATTTGGGACAAAATCTGTTCCTGTCAGTGAGGTCTTGCCTTTCCTTGCTGAAAAAAGGACCGTGCACTACTTCGAGGGGGCTCCGATGAATTCAACCCTCGGCATGGCGGCTTCGTGCAACGCTTCTCGCGCTAAGTGAGACCGAACTACAGCATCACGAGATGAATGTTGTTTGGTGTCCAGTATAAAGTGGAGGTGTGTATATACCAGAGAAAGGTAGGAAGAAAACTTTCAAAAGCGCTGTAAATTGCGAAAAGCCGCCGGCAAAAGCATGTTAAGCAGAGCAGCGAGCCTTCATCCTGTGTACGTACAGCCAGACACGAAGAAGAATGCGAACAGGATCGTTTCGATTCCTTTCGTGGAGCAAGACCTCAACCAAGTTCAAAAACAGATCCATAGAAAACCTTTTTGTCTCCTAGGTCGAAATCTCCACGATGCTGCTGCAGACACTCTTTCTCTTTTTTCTGCAACATTATGAGTAACAAGAACAGGAAGCCTTGCTGTTTCCGTAGTTACCTGGTGAGGTCTTCGGAATCAATTGATGTGTGTGTATGTGGGCAGACAGAGATATCTGCTTATACCCTAGATCTAACTGTGTTCACCTGTCATCTCTAAACACAGCGAAAAGAGCTGGAGTAAGAAGACTCGCGAAGTCCCCGCAGTAGAGACATGTTGCACATACACAGCTCGTTATGCCTCTGTATAGCCTCGTCACTAGTGTGACTGTAGGCATATTAGGAGAGCTGTGTGTCCCTCTGAAAGCACATATGTATGCATGCAAGTCGTAGAGGTTATTGCATATGTATGTACTTCAAAGTTCAGCCGGCTAATACATGGACTATACCCATACACGGGTATAGAAAGATATGCATACCTTTATATGAATGCGAGCATACACGTAAACAGGCAATGATATATAAAGGATGAATGAATGTGTAGTATTTAGCGCGTATACACACTCTACTTGGCCTGCTGCCCCTCTGCCAACTACGGCATTTCGCGGACTTCTTCGCCTCGATGCTCACTTATACACCTCTTACAGAACTATTAAATGATTTCCACGACGTCTCCTTGGAAGTCTGTAATACCGCAGCTACATACATAGAGCTATATCCAACACGTGGTGTAGCATAGGTTAGATACACGCATGTGTGTGTACCACCATTTCTGTATGGGGATGAAATGAAGGCAGGGCAGGTAGTGTAGAACGCCTGCGGATATATACGGAGGTAGAGATGCCAGGATGACTGTGAGTGTATGTGAAGAAAAGTGGAGAGAGCATCCGTTCCAAAAGCTCTCTCCCTTCTGTTGCGCAGGAGACTCTAGAAAAGATTGAGAAGTGAACTCGCATAGAGCTCGGGAAGGTGGGGGAGAACGCAGATGCAAGAAGGGGTCAGCTGTGTGCCAGCCGTCAAGAAGGTTCTGTGCAACCGCGTTAAGCTTTCTTCAGAAGAAAATTAGGGCTGCTCAAGAGAGCTATAAGGCTCTACGAGGCGCTGAGAAGATCTCCTCAAGTATCAAAGAGAAAATCAGAAAGACATCGAAATCCGTCGTTTCCTTTATGAGAAATATACCACCATCCAGGTATGCATAGCACTCCAGCCACTCGGGCAGGTGTGTACAATATATATTATAGGTACATATACATATATATACACAGAACACGTTCAAGACACGACGCTCTGGAAAGATCGATGAGTGCGCAATGTTTCAGACATACATGGCTCTAAGGAAGCGGCTAAAGAAGCGACAATTTCTTTTTGTCCCGCCAAGAACTGACTGTGTCGAGTGAGAGGTTGGAAAGATAAAGGAGGGGAGCTTTCCATGCGAACGGAAGTCACTGAGGGTTTCCTCATGTGTGCACAGATTCATCAATAGAAAAGAATCTTACCCTTCCTTACACATATATACAAATATCGGTCCTACGCGGATATATACGTACACATACAGAGAGACGTACGGATACGCAGACTACGTTCTAGAGGCAACGCTCTGGAAAGCTCGACGAGTGCGCTTATGCGTTATTTGCACACATGCAGATACGTGAATAGCACTGGCGTTGAATTCTCAGAGCAGTTATTCAAAGCAGTCTGTATGAGTCGAACTCTGAGAAGGGCACGAAGAAAAAGAAAGAGTAGAAAGTGACTTCAAGGTCTCTTTCCCCACAAGAAGACTACCTCCGCACATATGTCGTGAAGAGATGTATACACTGCTATAGCCCACACTCCAGAGACATAAAAATACAAGAGCATCTATGTGATCGTGTAGACTGACTTCTGGCGGTTGCCGTAAAAGAAGATACATTTATTAAGCATACGTTCGAATACAGCTCCTATTGTGAATTGCAGCTGTCTCGATATCCACGTGTCCACACCTATAATACAGAGGCACACGGAAGATTCACATAGAGCGGTATGAAGTCGGACTAGAGATGAGAGTAACCAGTTCTAGAATAGGCAGACCCTCGGGTAACAGTAAAGCACAGCTAACCGCGTCGTAACAAGCGCGCAGATGGGAGAGTAGGTATGTTAAATGTCAGTCAGCTAATGTGCGGAGATTTGTAGATGAATGATAGGACGGTCAGCATGACCGCGCTAACTCGGATGGTTTTCAGTTACTGAGAAACACCGCAACGCGAAGTCTTCGCTAGTGCTCAGACTCTTTGTCTCGCTTCAGACGAGAGTTCTCGGGATACCTCTCATTGCAAAATGGACTTGCTTCCTAGAAAAGGTGCTCCCCTCTGTCTTCGCTTGTCCGTTCCCGGACAGCGAGGCCACCTACCAGAAGGCGACGGAAAAGAGAAGAGAGTACTGACAATGGTCGGCGTTGAGTGCTTTCGAGAGTCTCGTAACATTCAGCCAAACCGTAGCTCTCACTGAACATGAGCGCCGAAACCCTCTCTAGCCAGTCAATGTCGGAGCGGAAGCGCGGCTTCCCCGGTACGCAGGTTCTCTCTCTTCGCAGCCTTCCTGCTAGTCACTTGGTGTGGCTATAAACCTTGCCACGAGAACTGCGGCAGTATATAGCGGGACGCGAAGAGTATCACAGTGCCCGGGTAGGGAAAAATGCATGCTGGTGTCACAGTTGGGATCTCCTGTACACGTTTTCGAGTGTCTCCCGACCGGTGTACGGCTCCCTGCAAATTTTCTTAGTGTCTACACTTTTGTCCGTAGAAGGCACCTCGCTTAACAGGGAACAGGTCGCGTGGTGCACTCGTGCAAATTTTTGGAGCTTCTGGGGGCGTAGCGAGCACATTGCCTGTAGACGACGAGCCGACGCCTGTAGCGACACGACACTCACTACACGATCAACTAAGGACACTCCAGGAGGCACTGAAAGAAATGCGCGCCATGCATAGTCGTCTGAAGAATTACACCAGGGCGAACGTGATCAACTGCAAGATACTGTGAGTCTGTTAACAAAAAGTCTGGAGCGCAGGTTTGTGAAATGACGGACCTAGAAGTGAAGTTTTGGAGCTTGAAGACAAACTGCTCAACACACAGCGGGAAGGCGCTACCGGACAGAGCCCGGTACATCATGGAGATCCAACTAGACCCTTCGGCCGCGTACCCCACTGATTGCAGCTCGGACCTCTAAGACAGGTCCGTTCACTGAGGAACGAAGGAAGCTCTCCAAGCACGGTCAATGGAGGGTCAAGAACTCTCTGGGATACCTACCGGATCAGTGTCACGCTGAACCCCTGTCTCGTCTCCCAGAACCCAGACCCAGATATGAAAAGACGCGACATCACCTGATAGTGCAACACCATACTTACGAAGGCTGTCCGGTGGTGTCACAGATCTGAGCCGTCGGTGTCTTGGTGTCTGTAGAGTCCCCCTGAGTCCACGGACTGCCAGGTGAGAGAGCATACACAGAAGGTGAGGACGGGGCGCAAATTCCTCGCACGATCCGGGCTGGGGGGGGGGGGGGTAAAGGCTG
>NW_027154834.1:0-348 GCF_002600585.1 Cystoisospora suis
TCTTTCTTTCTTTCTTTCTGTGGGAGTATCTTCATGAAGATTAGTTATGCTTACTTGTAGATCCTGAGAAGCAAAGATATAGTCAAGAGTAGCTTGAAATCCATTGACATAGTTGGAGAAAGAGAGAGGTGTATGTTTATAGCAGTCATGTAAATTGAATGAGACAGGGAGTTCTAGTGATACTCCTCCTGTAGATAAGAAGTCTTCATCTCTTCTGTTCACCTTTTCCTTCTTCTCCTCGAGCTCCTTACTGCTGTAGTTGTTGTTGTTTTTGCGAATATCTTCTTCCATGATATTCTTTCCATCTTCTTTCTTTCCATTCTTCTCTTCATCTTTCTTTGCTTCGAT
>NW_027154834.1:729-859 GCF_002600585.1 Cystoisospora suis
GGTGAAGCGGAAGTTCGCTAGATGCCTCATCGCTACTGCTATCGCATTCTTCATCTACCCCCGCAACTTCTTCGTCTCGCTCCCATCGAAAGATCGCGCCTAGCAAAGATTTGAAGAAAGAAAGAAAGAA
>NW_027154834.1:868-1131 GCF_002600585.1 Cystoisospora suis
AAAGATAAAACACGAAACACACAGACATCTCACTTCGCCCTCTCTACATGTAGACCTGCATGTATACACCTGCATTATCGTAGTATGTAGATGCAACTTTTCACACGCACGCATATGCAAATCGAACAAGAGACAAGTGACGACATACATCTACATACTATACACTACCACAGACATACCTTCACTCCGCAGACAGACAGTATCCATCTATCTAGCTCCGATCTATATGTCTTTAATCTATATTTAACCTATCTATATAGCAC